>NC_092333.1:613852500-614152500 GCF_046630445.1 Rutidosis leptorrhynchoides | reverse complement strand
AGTGTTGTTTTGAAACCTTTAGGTTAACGATCTTGTTAAATGTTGTTAACCCAATGTTTATAATATCAAATGAGATTTTAAATTATTATATTATCATGATATTATCATGTATGAATATCTCTTAATATGATATATATACATTAAATGTCTTTACAACGATAATCGTTACATATATGTCTCGTTTAAAAATCATTAAGTTAGTAGTCTTGTTTTTACATATGTAGTTCATTGTTAATATACTTTATGATATGTTTTCTTATCATAGTATCATGTTAACTATATATATATATATCCATATATATGTCATCATATAGTTTTTACAAGTTTTAACGTTCGTGAATCACCGATCAACTTGGGTGGTCAATTGTCTATATGAAACATATTTCAATTAATCAAGTCTTAACAAGTTTGATTGCTTAACATGTTGGAAACATTTAATCATGTAAATATCAATCTCAATTAATATATATAAACATGGAAAAGTTCGGGTCACTACAGTACCTACCCGTTAAATAAATTTCGTCCCGAAATTTTAAGCTGTTGAAGGTGTTGACGAATCTTCTGGAAATAGATGCGGGTATTTTTTCTTCATCTGATCTTCACGCTCCCAGGTGAACTCGGGTCCTCTACGAGCATTCCATCGAACCTTAACAATTGGTATCTTGTTTTGCTTAAGTCTTTTAACCTCACGATCCATTATTTCGACGGGTTCTTCGATGAATTGAAGTTTTTCGTTGATTTGGATTTCTTCTAACGGAATAGTGAGATCTTCTTTAGCAAAACATTTCTTTAAATTCGAGACGTGGAAAGTGTTATGTACAGCCGCGAGTTGTTGAGGTAACTCTAGTCGGTAAGCTACTGGTCCGACACGATCAATAATCTTGAATGGTCCAATATACCTTGGATTTAATTTCCCTCGTTTACCAAATCGAACAACGCCTTTCCAAGGTGCAACTTTAAGCATGACCATCTCTCCAATTTCAAATTCTATATCTTTTCTTTTAATGTCAGCGTAGCTCTTTTGTCGACTTTGGGCGGTTTTCAACCGTTGTTGAATTTGGATGATCTTCTCGGTAGTTTCTTGTATAATCTCCGGACCCGTAATCTGTCTATCCCCCACTTCACTCCAACAAATCGGAGACCTGCACTTTCTACCATAAAGTGCTTCAAACGGCGCCATCTCAATGCTTGAATGGTAGCTGTTGTTGTAGGAAAATTCTGCTAATGGTAGATGTCGTTCCCAACTGTTTCCGAAATCAATAACACATGCTCGTAGCATGTCTTCAAGCGTTTGTATCGTCCTTTCGCTCTGCCCATCAGTTTGTGGATGATAGGCAGTACTCATGTCTAGACGAGTTCCTAATGCTTGCTGTAATGTCTGCCAGAATCTTGAAATAAATCTGCCATCCCTATCAGAGATAATAGAGATTGGTATTCCATGTCTGGAGACGACTTCCTTCAAATACAGTCGTGCTAACTTCTCCATCTTGTCATCTTCTCTTATTGGTAGGAAGTGTGCTGATTTGGTGAGACGATCAACTATTACCCAAATAGTATCAAAACCACTTGCAGTCCTTGGCAATTTAGTGATGAAATCCATGGTAATGTTTTCCCATTTCCATTCTGGGATTTCGGGTTGTTGAAGTAGACCTGATGGTTTCTGATGCTCAGCTTTGACCTTAGAACACGTCAAACATTCTCCTACGTATTTAGCAACATCGGCTTTCATACCCGGCCACCAAAAATGTTTCTTGAGATCCTTGTACATCTTCCCCGTTCCAGGATGTATTGAGTATCTGGTTTTATGAGCTTCTCTAAGTACCATTTCTCTCATATCTCCAAATTTTGGTACCCAAATCCTTTCAGCCCTATACTGGGTTCCGTCTTCCTGAATATTAAGATGCTTCTCCGATCCTTTGGGTATTTCATCCTTTAAATTTCCCTCTTTTAAAACTCCTTGTTGCGCCTCCTTTATTTGAGTAGTAATGTTATTATGAATCATTATATTCATAGATTTTACTCGAATGGGTTCTCTGTCCTTCCTGCTCAAGGCATCGGCTACCACATTTTCCTTCCCCGGGTGGTAACGAATCTCAAAGTCGTAATCATTCAATAATTCAATCCACCTACGCTGCCTCATATTCAGTTGTTTCTGATTAAATATGTGTTGAAGACTTTTGTGGTCGGTATATATAATACTTTTGACCCCATATAAGTAGTGCCTCCAAGTCTTTAATGCAAAAACAACTGCGCCTAATTCCAAATCATGAGTCGTATAATTTTGTTCGTGAATCTTCAATTGTCTAGACGCATAAGCAATCACCTTCGTTCGTTGCATTAATACACAACCGAGACCTTGCTTTGATGCATCACAATAAATCACAAAATCATCATTCCCTTTAGGCAATGACAATATAGGTGCCGTAGTTAGCTTTTTCTTCAATAACTGGAACGCTTTCTCTTGTTCATCATTCCATTCAAATTTCTTCCCTTTATGCGTTAATGCAGTCAAGGGTTTTGCTATTCTGGAAAAGTCTTGGATGAACCTTCTGTAGTAACCAGCTAGTCCTAAAAACTGGCGTATGTGTTTCGGAGTTTTCGGGGTTTCCCACTTTTCAACAGTTTCTATCTTTGCCGGATCCACCTTAATACCTTCTTTGTTCACTATGTGACCGAGGAATTGAACTTCTTCCAACCAAAATGCACACTTTGAAAACTTAGCGTACAATTCTTCCTTCCTTAATACTTCTAACACCTTTCTCAAATGTTCACCGTGTTCTTGGTCATTCTTTGAGTAAATAAGTATGTCATCAATGAAAACAATGACAAACTTGTCAAGGTATGGTCCACACACTCGGTTCATAAGGTCCATGAACACAGCTGGTGCATTAGTTAAACCAAACGGCATGACCATAAACTCGTAATGACCGTAACGTGTTCTAAAAGCAGTCTTTGGAATATCATCTTCTTTCACCCGCATTTGATGATACCCGGAACGTAAGTCAATCTTTGAATAAACAGACGAGCCTTGTAGTTGATCAAATAAGTCGTCGATTCTCGGTAGTGGGTAGCGGTTCTTGATGGTAAGTTTGTTCAACTCTCGGTAGTCGATACACAACCTGAATGTACCATCTTTCTTCTTGACAAACAAAACAGGAGCTCCCCACGGTGATGT
The DNA here is from genome assembly GCF_046630445.1 of Rutidosis leptorrhynchoides. Lineage (NCBI taxonomy): Eukaryota > Viridiplantae > Streptophyta > Magnoliopsida > Asterales > Asteraceae > Rutidosis > Rutidosis leptorrhynchoides. Next base: position 614,149,325 of record NC_092333.1, on the reverse strand, counting down.
GCTTGGTCGAATGAAACCACGCTCTAAAAGTTCTTGTAATTGGCTTTGCAGTTCTTTCATCTCGCTGGGTGCGAGTCTGTAAGGAGCACGAGCTATTGGTGCAGCTCCTGGTACAAGATCTATTTGAAATTCAACGGATCGATGTGGGGGTAATCCCGGTAATTCTTTCGGAAATACATCAGGAAATTCTTTTGCAATGGGAACATCATTGATGCTCTTTTCTTCAGTTTGTACTTTCTCGACGTGTGCTAGAACAGCATAGCAACCTTTTCTTATTAGTTTTTGTGCCTTCAAATTACTAATAAGATGTAGCTTCGTGTTGCCCTTTTCTCCGTACACCATTAAGGGTTTTCCTTTTTCTCGTATAATGCGAATTGCATTTTTGTAACAAACGATCTCCGCTTTCACTTCTTTCAACCAGTCCATACCGATTATCACATCAAAACTCCCTAACTCTACTGGTATCAAATCAATCTTAAATGTTTCGCTAACCAGTTTAATTTCTCGATTCCGACATATATTATCTGCTGAAATTAATTTACCATTTGCTAATTCGAGTAAAAATTTACTATCCAAAGGCGTCAATGGACAACTTAATTTAGCACAAAAATCTCTACTCATATAGCTTCTATCCGCACCCGAATCAAATAAAACGTAAGCAGATTTATTGTCAATAAGAAACGTACCCGTAACAAGCTCCGGGTCTTCCTGTGCCTCTACCGCATTAATATTGAAAACTCTTCCACGGCCTTGTCCATTCGTGTTCTCCTGGTTTGGGCAATTTCTAATAATGTGGCCTGGTTTTCCACATTTATAACAAACTACATTGGCATAACTTGCTCCGACACTACTTGCTCCGCCATTACTCGTTCCGACACCATTTGTTCCTTTCGTTCTATTAACCCCTGGTCCGTAGACCTCACACTTCGCCGCGCTATGACCATTTCTTTTACACTTGTTGCAAAATTTGGTGCAGAACCCCGAGTGATTCTTTTCACACCTTTGGCATAGCTGCTTCTGATTGTTGTTGTTGTTGCGGTTATTATTGTTGTTGGGATGATTGTTGTAGTTGCTGTTGTTGTTGTTGTTGTTGTTGGGCCGTTTGTTGTAGTTGCGATTGATGTTGCGATTGTTGGGATAATTGTTGCGATTATTGTTGTAATTGCTGTTGTTGTTGTATTGGTGATTCTTATCACCGTTTTCCTCCCACTTTCTTTTGACTTGCTTCACATTGGCCTCTTCAGCAGTCTGTTCTTTAATTCTTTCTTTAATCTGGTTTACTAGTTTGTGAGCCATTCTACATGCCTGTTGTATGGAGGCGGGCTCGTGTGAACTTATATCTTCTTGGATTCTTTCCGGTAATCCTTTCACAAACGCGTCGATCTTCTCTTCCTCATCTTCGAATGCTCCCGGACACAATAGGCACAATTCTGTGAATCGTCTTTCGTACGTGGTAATATCAAATCCTTGGGTTCGTAACCCTCTAAGTTCTGTCTTGAGCTTATTGACCTCGGTTCTGGGACGGTACTTCTCGTTCATCAAGTGCTTGAATGCTGACCACGGTAGTGAGTACGCATCATCTTGTCCCACTTGCTCTAGATAGGTATTCCACCATGTTAACGCAGAACCTGTGAAGGTATGCGTAGCGTACTTCACTTTGTCCTCTTCAGTACACTTACTTATGGCAAACACCGATTCAACCTTCTCGGTCCACCGTTTCAATCCGATCGGTCCTTCGGTTCCATCAAATTCCAAAGGTTTGCAGGCAGTGAATTCTTTGTAGGTGCATCCTACACGATTTCCTGTACTGCTAGATCCAAGGTTATTGTTGGTATGTAGCGCAGCCTGTACTGCGGCTATGTTTGAAGCTAGAAAAGTACGGAATTCCTCTTCATTCATATTTACGGTGTGTCGAGTAGTCGGTGCCATTTCCTTCAAAATAGTTAAATGGAACAAGTTAATCATACAGAATATTAAGAGTAGTTAATTGTATTTCGTAGCATAATATGAACTCATTTATAAAAGCTTTTTCTTCATATTAGCGTTTTATAAGTTTAAATTCGGGTAGTACCTACCAGTTAAGTTCATACTTAGTAGCTAATATACAATTCAACTACTACAATTCTATATGAAAAACTGATTATAATAATATTTCGCGTTCAAACTTTTATACAATATTTTACAAACTTACAATACCGCTTATTTTACATAAAGCATGAAATATAGCACACAATAACTTTGATACAAGATAGTTGTGAAGACAATTCTAGCTAGTACACAAGTCGTTCAGCAAAGGCAATAAAGACACGTAATTCATACGTCCAGAAACAAGTCATGCATTCTGGTTTTACTAGGACTACTTCCCATCCTTGGTCTTGTGCAACATAACCGTTATGGCCGTTGATAAGACAACGTGTTGTAACGTCATCAAAGGGACGAGGGTTACGTAATGTCCAACAGTCCCGTAATAATCTAAAAACCTCATTTCTTACCCCAATTACCGACTCCGTCACTTGTGGAAACGTTTTGTTTAATAGTTGTAGCCCGATGTTCTTGTTCTCACTTTGGTGAGAAGCGAACATTACTAATCCGTAAGCATAACATGCTTCTTTATGTTGCATGTTAGCCGCTTTTTCTAAATCACGAAGTCCAATATTCGAATATATTGAGTCAAAATAATTTCTTAACCCGTTGCATAAAATAGCATTTGGGTTCCTCGCAATATATGCGTCAAAGTAAACACATCGTAACTTATGGGTTTCCCAATGTGATATCCCCCATCTTTCAAACGAAAGTCTCTTATAAACCAAGACATTCTTGGAACGTTCTTCGAATGTCTTACAAACTGATCTCGCCTTAAATAGTTGTGCCGAAGAATTCTGGCCGACTCTAGACAAGATTTCATCAATCATGTCTCCGGGTAGGTCTCTTAAAATATTGGGTTGTCTATCCATTTTGTGTTTTTAAACTGTAACATAGACAAGAGTTAGATTCATAAAAAAATACTTATTAATACAAGCAATTTTTACATATATCATAAAGCATAAGAACACTATATTACATATATTACACCACACGAATACAACTATCTTATTCCGACTCGCTCATTTCTTCTTCTTCGGTTTTGGTTCGTTTTGCCAAGTTTCTAGGGATATATGATGTTCCCCTAATACGAGCCGTCGTTGTCCACATTGGTTTAGAAAAACCTGGTGGTTTAGAGGTTCCCGGGTCATTGTTACAACTTAAGGACTTCGGGGGTTGACGATACATATAAAGTTCATCGGGGTTGGAATTAGATTTCTCTATTTTTATGCCCTTTCCCTTATTATTTTCTTTTGCCTTTTTAAATTCAGTTGGGGTAATTTCTATAACATCATCAGAATTCTCGTCGGAATCCGATTCATCGGAGAATTGGTAATCCTCCCAATATTTTGCTTCCTTGGCGGAAACACCATTGACCATAATTAACTTTGGTCGGTTGGTTGAGGATTTTCTTTTACTTAACCGTTTTATTATTTCCCCCACCGGTTCTATTTCTTCATCCGGTTCCGATTCTTCTTCCGGTTCCGATTCTTCTTCCGGTTCCGACTCTTCTTCCGGTTCCTCTTCGGGAACTTGTGAATCAGTCCACAAATCATTCCAATTTACATTTGACTCTTCATTATTATTAGGTGAGTCAATGGGACTTGTTCTAGAGGTAGACATCTATCACATAATATCAAACATGTTAAGAGATTAATATATCACATAATATTCATATGTTAAAAATATATAGTTTCCAACAAAAATGTTAAGCAATCATTTTTAAAGAAAACACGGTCGAAGTCCAGACTCACTAATGCATCATAACAAACTCGATAAGACACACTAATGCAAATTTTCTGGTTCTCTAAGACCAACGCTCGGATACCAACTGAAATGTCCCGTTCTTATTGATTAAAAACGTTCCATATAATTGATTTCGTTGCGAGGTTTTGACCTCTATATGAGACGTTTTTCAAAGACTGCATTCATTTTTAAAACAAACCATAACCTTTATTTCATAAATAAAGGTTTAAAAAAACTTTACGTAGATTATCAAATAATGATAATCTAAAATATCATGTTTACACACGACCATTACATAATGGTTTACAATACAAATATGTTACATCGAAATCAGTTTCTTGAATGCAGTTTTTACACAATATCATACAAACATGGACTCCAAATCTTGTCCTTATTTTAGTATGCAACAGCGGAAGCTCTTAATATTCACCTGAGAATAAACATGCTTTAAACGTCAACAAAAATGTTGGTGAGTTATAGGTTTAACCTATATATATCAAATCGTAACAATAGACCACAAGATTTCATATTTCAATACACATCCCATACATAGAGATAAAAATCATTCATATGGTGAACACCTGGTAACCGACATTAACAAGATGCATATATAAGAATATCCCCATCATTCCGGGACACCCTTCGGATATGATATAAATTTCGAAGTACTAAAGCATCCGGTACTTTGGATGGGGTTTGTTAGGCCCAATAGATCTATCTTTAGGATTCGCGTCAATTAGGGTGTCTGTTCCCTAATTCTTAGATTACCAGACTTAATAAAAAGGGGCATATTCGATTTCGATAATTCAACCATAGAATGTAGTTTCACGTACTTGTGTCTATTTTGTAAATCATTTATAAAACCTGCATGTATTCTCATCCCAAAAATATTAGATTTTAAAAGTGGGACTATAACTCACTTTCACAGATTTTTACTTCGTCGGGAAGTAAGACTTGGCCACTGGTTGATTCACGAACCTATAACAATATATACATATATATCAAAGTATGTTCAAAATATATTTACAACACTTTTAATATATTTTGATGTTTTAAGTTTATTAAGTCAGCTGTCCTCGTTAGTAACCTACAACTAGTTGTCCACAGTTAGATGTACAGAAATAAATCGATAAATATTATCTTGAATCAATCCACGACCCAGTGTATACGTATCTCAGTATTGATCACAACTCAAACTATATATATTTTGGAATCAACCTCAACCCTGTATAGCTAACTCCAACATTCACATATAGAGTGTCTATGGTTGTTCCGAAATATATATAGATGTGTCGACATGATAGGTCGAAACATTGTATACGTGTCTATGGTATCTCAAGATTACATAATATACAATACAAGTTGATTAAATTATGGTTGGAATAGATTTGTTACCAATTTTCACGTAGCTAAAATGAGAAAAATTATCCAATCTTGTTTTACCCATAACTTCTTCATTTTAAATCCGTTTTGAGTGAATCAAATTGCTATGGTTTCATATTGAACTCTATTTTATGAATCTAAACAGAAAAAGTATAGGTTTATAGTCGGAAAAATAAGTTACAAGTCATTTTTGTAAAGGTAGCCATTTCAGTCGAAAGAACGACGTCTAGATGACCATTTTAGAAAACATACTTCCACTTTGAGTTTAACCATAATTTTTGGATATAGTTTCATGTTCATAATAAAAATCATTTTCTCATAATAACAACTTTTAAATCAAATTTTATCATAGTTTTTAATTAACTAACCCAAAACAGCCCGCGGTGTTACTACGACGGCGTAAATCCGGTTTTACGGTGTTTTTCGTGTTTCCAGGTTTTAAATCATTAAGTTAGCATATCATATAGATATAGAACATGTGTTTAGTTGATTTTAAAAGTCAAGTTAGAAGGATTAACTTTTGTTTGCGAACAAGTTTAGAATTAACTAAACTATGTTCTAGTGATTACAAGTTTAAACCTTCGAATAAGATAGCTTTATATGTATGAATAGAATGATGTTATGAACATCATTACTACCTTAATTTCCTTGGATAAACCTACTGGAAAAGAGAAAAATGGATCTAGCTTCAATGGATCCTTGGATGGCTCGAAGTTCTTGAAGCAGAATCATGACACGAAAACAAGTTCAAGTAAGATCATCACTTGAAATAAGATTGTTATAGTTATAGAAATTGAACCAAAGTTTGAATATGATTATTACCTTGTATTAGAATGATAACCTACTGTAAGAAACAAAGATTTCTTGAGGTTGGATGATCACCTTACAAGATTGGAAGTGAGCTAGCAAACTTGAAAGTATTCTTGATTTTATGAAACTAGAACTTTTGGAATTTATGAAGAACACTTAGAACTTGAAGATAGAACTTGAGAGAGATCAATTAGATGAAGAAAATTGAAGAATGAAAGTGTTTGTAGGTGTTTTTGGTCGTTGGTGTATGGATTAGATATAAAGGATATGTAATTTTGTTTTCATGTAAATAAGTCATGAATGATTACTCATATTTTTGTAATTTTATGAGATATTTCATGCTAGTTGCCAAATGATGGTTCCCACATGTGTTAGGTGACTCACATGGGCTGCTAAGAGCTGATCATTGGAGTGTATATACCAATAGTACATACATCTAAAAGCTGTGTATTGTACGAGTACGAATACGGGTGCATACGAGTAGAATTGTTGATGAAACTGAACGAGGATGTAATTGTAAGCATTTTTGTTAAGTAGAAGTATTTTGATAAGTGTATTGAAGTCTTTCAAAAGTGTATAAATACATATTAAAACACTACATGTATATACATTTTAACTGAGTCGTTAAGTCATCGTTAGTCGTTACATGTAAGTGTTGTTTTGAAACCTTTAGGTTAACGATCTTGTTAAATGTTGTTAACCCAATGTTTATAATATCAAATGAGATTTTAAATTATTATATTATCATGATATTATCATGTATGAATATCTCTTAATATGATATATATACATTAAATGTCTTTACAACGATAATCGTTACATATATGTCTCGTTTAAAAATCATTAAGTTAGTAGTCTTGTTTTTACATATGTAGTTCATTGTTAATATACTTTATGATATGTTTTCTTATCATAGTATCATGTTAACTATATATATATATATCCATATATATGTCATCATATAGTTTTTACAAGTTTTAACGTTCGTGAATCACCGATCAACTTGGGTGGTCAATTGTCTATATGAAACATATTTCAATTAATCAAGTCTTAACAAGTTTGATTGCTTAACATGTTGGAAACATTTAATCATGTAAATATCAATCTCAATTAATATATATAAACATGGAAAAGTTCGGGTCACTACATATTAAGTGTTGTAGTTATATAAATATATATACTTTATTTATGTTTAATATCTTCAGTTATATTTTATATATGGTTATTTTGTAAAATAATCAATATTCATACATATAGTTATATTAAAATATATGTATATACATATATATCTATTTGTACTGATATTATATCAAGAATCAATAATTTGTTATAAAAACAATACTATTAATAATAATAATAATAATAATGATTCTAGTAATAATAATACTAATAATAAAAGTAATACTAATAATAAAAAGGATAAAAATAATAATGATACTTATTTTATTAATTCATAAAATGGTAATATTAATAATAATAATAATAATACTTATATTAATACTAAAAAAATGATACAATAATAATAATAGTACTGGTAATAGAAATACTACTTCAAAGAAGTAGCCCTTAAAAAATGCTCAAGTCCGGGTTTGAACCAGCGACGTCCGGCTAACCCGATAACAACCTAAACCACTTCTCCATTTCCTATTTTCTAATTTAATACCTAAACCAAATATATTTAACTTATGTTTTCTGTTTCCTCATCTTCTTCAATTAACTCAAACCCAGGACTATTCATCATCATCAAAATCATCCTCTACTTCATAATCTTCTCATCTTAATTCATCTTTTTCGTTTCATTAACGTTATACAAATATAACTATCATCATCATCTCGTGATTCTAATTATCTATTGTATCATTCACGGTCATCATCATTCATATCCTAATCTATATTATCATCATGATCCGTATACTATCATATACCTATCTTCATCGATTAACATCGTAATCATCACATCATCGTAATACCATCTATATCATCATAAAATCGTTATCATAACATCTTCAACATCATCATTGTTCTTAAGATCATCATCCTAATTATTATTTCATGTATCATCTAATATTTTATGTATCATTTATCATAATCATATTACTGTCTAATATCATTATCATGTTCATCACCCAACATCATCAACTCACTATCATCTTTATTCATGAATATCATCATCATCTTTCTGACATGTTACCATCATCATACTATACGGCTACACTTGTCATTATATACTAATAATACCTTTCAAAGTATAAAGGATGGGAGGCCCAAAAATGTTACAAGTCCAAAGTATACTCGGCCCACCTTAAACAGCCCGTTTTCCTGATCTTGAAATGGCACGAGTGATAAAACTTTCGGCTAGAAGGGAAAAGAAAAAAATAAAAGAAATAAAAGGCCTCCAATATTTTTGTAATTGTCAACATAGGAACCCACAAAGAAAACCGCGGCCAACATGAATTATTGTCGTCGATACCTTTTTCTTTATTAATCCCGATCTTTAATATTAAAAAGCACTCAAGATCTTTTCAAAATATGGAACGTGCCAGCACTTAATTCACTATCGGTGGAACCCCTTTTTGCTTTTAATATGGTAAATTGTATAAAGTATCGTGCTTTATCTCCCTGGAAAATTCAATATTTGATCTCCATAATATATATACTTGGATATATTTTTGGGTACTTGGTACCTCTATACAGCGAGCTTTTTAATTTGTCTCAAAATACAATTATCGAGTGTAACATGCTGCTTTTTAAAAGGTTTTTGATCTATATAAATCAAAGCATAAGCAGTAGGAACGAAACAACGGAAAATATGCAGGTGGGTGTTCTTGTGAGCAAAACAGAAAAGAAGGATGAAGAAAGGTAGTGATTAGATATATACACGTACGTAGGTATAGAGAAGAGATTGGTATGCATGTAGTTGTATATGCAAAAGACGACGGAAGAAGAAACAAAGGATGAAATTTGTTTACCTAATAAAACGAAGGTGGTGATAGGAGGTGAGGTGGTTTGAATGTTGGTTTAATCAAGCGAGGAGCTGCAGCAGTTTGGTGATATAAGGTGGTGGTGTGTCCATGGTTTATAATTTCGAATTGTAGAGAGAGAAGAGGAGAGAGATGGTGGTTTCGAGTTGAAGAGTGGTGATACGGTGTTGTATTCGTTGTGGAGAAGAAAAAAAATAATAAGCTACAGCCGATATATTATGATGTTTGTAGGGTGGTTTTATGGAGTTTTTATTTGATGACAACAATGATGGTTTCGACTAAGGTAATGGTTCTCGATTAAAGTGATGATCAAATGTGATGTGAATGTAACTCTATAACTCTCTCTCTATCTATATGCTTGGTATATATAATTATATATATTTTCTGAGAAATACTGCAATAATAATTTGATCACATTTTGTTTTGTAGATTTATGGTGTCGACCGAAATATTCTAGCCAGAAGGAAGAAAACAAAGAAATAAAAGTAGATAGAGATTGGAAACAGATTCGTACGATTTACTATTGGTCTTTGACTACTTGATTTGATGAGCTTGTTTGTATTGAGAAGTTCATCTGAACGGGTAACAAGTTGGAGACAGGAAGTACAGACTTTTTCAGTCAGAAGAAATAAAAAGATAATTAACAGATAGCTACGTTCAACTGATTTTGTTTAGCTTGCGAATTGGAGTCAGATTGGTACAAATTAGTAGACGAGAATCTTCAATCAAGAAGAAGAAAACAAACAAACAAAAAATTAACTTAATCACTTTTCTACACTAATCACCCTCATAAATTTATAATTATGGTCTGATTTCATGCAAATGAGGGCATTGCATGATCTCAAGTGTGGAGAAGGGTTATAAGTTCTCTCGGGTTTACACTTAGTTTAATTGTCAAATTTTGTGAAAATTAAAATTTTTTTTAACTAAATGAATTCAAAATCATGTTTATACATATTTATGAACGATAAAACTAGGTGATAATGTCGAAATTATTGTTACCTCGAAGAGGACATAAATGGAGAAACAACCCAAAACGTTAGAATTCATTTAAAATGGAATAGAGGAGAATAAAAAGGCAAAGAAAGAAATAAATAAAAGCTAAGTGTGGGAAGAATTTACCAGTTTCTTTAAAACACATATCACATATTTGGTACAGATTATTGCAGGTACTTTTGCTTTGGACTAAACTAATCAGTTTTACCCGATTTATTGTAATAGGAAGTAAAGTCTTCCGAAAAAGACACGCGTTTCTTGATTTAGGTCAGGAAGTTGTCGTCCTGACCAGTTGTAGAGTCTACGAAAAACCTTGAAAAGTTTTCTCGAAAATCAGCTGGAAATCCACGGACCTCAGCATCAAACTGGGTTACCAAGTGGTCAGACTTATCCTAACCATGAGAGGATCTGTCTCGTAAAAAGGGGAGGGCGCCGTGCAAATTAGCTTGATAAGACTAATGAATGAGACCTCCAGAAAGGATAATCTCCTTAAAGATTAAAAATCAGCTTTTGAGCCTGATATTACTCAATCCTTGAGATTGACTTTAAAGATTGAGAATTACAAACTCATTGAATTCGTCGATATCTAAACTCGAGCTTGAACGAGAAAATATTTTGATCAAATTAAAACCGATTTGTTTTCTGAAAACCTATTTTCAATGCGTTCATTACCATTGAACGTAAAATCCTAAGAATTCACCTGTAATTCATTAGGTCACCTGAACCAAATCGGGTGTCAACCGTAAGAACGGTGGTTGCATAGCATGGTCGAAGACAGGACCTTGTGCCAGACCAAAAAACTATAGGGTGATCTTTACTATTGCTCCTACAAAAGATAGTAATTGCATCCGACATGATATAGACCATAATCAAAAGCATGTCACGGGACATTGCCTTAACAGTTGCTTGTTCAACGCTTTCCTTTATAATCAGACGGTAGTTTACCGAAAGGTAATATACGGATCAAGTATACTGGACGTGTTGCTTTCCTAATACAAGGTTAGCAAGTGGGTGACACAAAACCGCAAGTTTTGAGCTAAAATTTTAAAATCTGAAACCCACAAAACCCACAAAAACATTTTGTAAACACCGGTGAAGGGTTATTCCGGAAAACTTATCTAGGGTAAAAGCTAGAATGAATTTTCAAAAGATCAAATGTTTTCATAAAGATCCAACTTCCTTAAAGGATCTAAATTTTTATAGTCATGTGGGACTGTAAACCACATCGTTACTATCATTGTTCATACCGCCGTATCAAAATCACTGATGTATAAAGTGTGAGAATAAAAAAAAGTGATTCGAGTGAAGTGTGATTTTATTTTAAGTTCTGTATTGCTTGAGGACAAGCAACGTTCAAGTGTGGGGATATTTGATAATGCTCCAAATGAACATATATTTAGGCGTAATATCCTTCCAATATGTAAAGTTTTTAGTTGCAATTGTTCTATTTTTATGTAATAATCGTCTAAATAAATAAGTGCGAAGATAAAAGAAGAAAACGACGATTTAAAGACGCAAATGACCAAAAAGCTCAAATGAACAAGATATAATTCATGTGGTTCCATTTATTGATAAGAAACGTCTAAATATGATAAGAGTACAAGTTACAAAACGCAAAGTACAAGATATTAAATTATACGAAAGGACGTTCGAAAATTCGGAACCGGGACCTGAACCAACTATCAACGCGCGACGCAATGGAGCTAAAATTACAAGTCAACTATGCACAAGAATATAATATAATATTTAAATAATTATATAAATTATTTATATATTATATATTATATTAAATAACGTCGGCAAATAAGAAAAAAAAAATATGTGAGCTGTCCCAGGTGGCCATGCGATCGCATGGCCAGAAGGCACAAAATCCATGCGATCGCATGGGCATCAGAATCTGGCCAAATGCTATAAAAAGCCACGAATTCGGACGAGCTCACCACCTCTTTTTCATTTTCCTTTCTTTCTGTAAACAATATAATATATATATATATATTATTAATTATAATTATAATTTTAATTTAAGTTAATAATACTAAGGTTATTTTAAGAATGTTTTACGGGTTTTAAGTCGAAATTCTGTCCGTGTAACACTACGCGATTAATACTCATTGTAAGTTATGTTCAACCTTTTTAAATTAATGTCTCGTAACTAAGTTATTATTATGCTTATTTAAATCGAAGTAATCGTGATGTTAGACTAACTATTAAGACGGGGTTATTAGATTTTGTACCATAATTAAGGTTTGGACAAAAGACCGACACTTGTGGATATTGGACTATTGACTATTAATAAATAGGGGGTATTGTCTAAACGAATGACAACTCATTAGAATCTGTCGAACCTATCTTCAAATTAGTTAATCTAATAATTACTAAAATGATTATGTATGTTCTATTTAGTGACGTTTATACGACATCTTTTACGATCATTTATTTAATTATTCGGGTTGGGTAATTGATTATTCATTCTGATCAAGTGGGTAAATTAATATTCATATCTCATTAAAACAGGGGTGGATTACATACAAGGATAATTGGTGTAATTGTTAATAAAGTAATAAAACCTTGGATTACACGCAGCCGATAACCTGGTGTAATTATTAACAAAGTATTAAAACCTTGTTACAGTTCGAATCCCTAATTAGTTGGAATATATGGCTTCGGGAATATGGTTAATTTGACGAGCATTTTATAATTATGACCGATGGACTATTATGGACAAAAACTAGATAGGTATCAAATAAACCAGGACAAAGGACAATTAACCCGGGTAACAATTAATTAAAATCAACACGTCAAACATCATGATTACGGAAGTTTAAATAAGCATAATTCTTTTATTTCATATTTCATCGTACCTTTATTTACTGTCATTTTAATTACTGCAATTTACTTTATCGCAATTTAAATTCTGTCATTTATATTATCGTCATTTATCTTTACGCTTAAAATATAAAATCGACAAACCGATCATTAAACGGTAAAAAAAACCCCCTTTTATAATAATATTACTATATATAATTATATATATTTTATATAAATATAGTTGTAAAAAAATATAGCGTTAAACTTGGCTAGTTCCCTGTGGACGAACCGGACTTACTAAAAACTACACTACTGTACGATTAGGTACACTGCCTATAAGTGTTGTAGTAAGGTTTAGGTATATCCATTCTATAAATAAATAAATAACTTGTGTAAAATTGTATCGTATTCAATAGTATTTCGCAATAAAAAAATAACTATTTCGTATACACCTCTGCTTTAACATCAAGTTTTTGGCGCCGCTGCCGAGGACTCGGCGAAACGCTATATTTTTACGCTATATTTTAGTAAAACTATATTTTTGTAAAAATATATTATTTCTTATTTCATAAAAATATTTTGTATTTATAATAAGTGTTAAAAATAATAAAAAGAAAAAAATATATATATAAAAATATAAATATTTTTAAGATTTCGTTTAAAATATATAAAATTAAAAAGTATTTCTATTTTAAGTTTTTAAAATATATTTTTATTTTATATAAATCATCTATCTATTATTTTATAAAAAAATCAGATTATTATAAAAAACTGTAACTGGGCCGGATCTAATTCGAAGCTCAAAACAATAAAAAGACTATTGGGCCTGGTACTGTCGCAGCCCAACAATCAGATCCGGAAATTCTGGGCCATGAGATCGCATGGCTGAAGTGCATTAATCTCATGCGACCTCATGAGCGTACCTGACAGCTGAAACCCTAGCATTAATTATGATTTTAGGGTTAGATTTTATAATAATTATTATTATTAGGGTTTAATTTAATTAGTTTTTAGTTTTAATTTATATTATTTGTATTTAAGTTTTAATATTATTATTAATTATATAGATTAATACTTTTATAAAATAATAATATAAAAATAATATTTTTATAAAAATTGTATTTTTATAACCTTAAGTTTTATTTTTACTTTTTGTATCTTTTTAATCATTAATTTCGTAATTTGTATATTTATCGTTCGTATTTAGTTTTAAGTCTAGTTTTTGCCGTAGTTATTTTACATTTCTAAATATTTAGGCTTTGCCGTAAAATCCCTTAAGTGCTTTTTCTTTAGATTAAGATTTAGGTGCTTTAGAATTTTGTGACGCCATTTTAAGATTTTAGTACTTTTTAAGTTATTGCCGTTTTGGATATAGAATTCCTTTTAAGCTTTAATACCTTTAGACGTAAGTTTTAAATTTTAGTTTTTAGACTTTTAAGTTTCGACGCTGCAATTTTATTATTTTTCGACGATTATTTTTCGACCTTTTTTTTTCGACGTTTTTCGACGCACTCTTTTTCTTTCTTATTTCTCGACGCTCTAGTTTTTAGGACATAGAATTTTCTTTATTTTCTTTAAAATTTCGACGAAAAAATTATTTTAAGCGGTTAAATTGATAGACATCCAAAATTTTTGGTTCGTAGTAATAGTTGGATTTGTTAGTGGCGAGTTGTGGGCTTCCGATTTAAAGGGTCCTGGCTACCTGCTGCATCTATTGGCTATTCAAAACGTGGGCAAAATCAGAAAAGTCTATTAATTTGATAACTTATATAATTTTTATATTTATAACTAATAGGATATTCAGTGAATGCACCGAGCAAAACGTTCACCACCTTTCATACGTTCATCACCTGTAACTCGATCAAGACATCTAGCCAACATTGTCACCGTTGATTTTTCTTTAGAATCCTCATCTAGTCGACCAAGTACTCCAATTCAAATTTCTGATAATCCATTTTTTGAACCCGACCTCACAATTGAAAACCCAGAGGATATTCAAGGACAATTCAGAGATCCTGAACCAATAATCATTCCTCCGGAACCACAAATTAATCATCCAGAGATTGTTGAGGAAGAAACCATTAAATCAGAATCCTCTAGTGATTCAGATTCAACAAATTCAATCATGTAAAATCTGGAACCTCTAAGTATGGAAGACCGAATGAGAGCCACACGCACGGGCCAAGGACACGCCATTATTAAGCCAGACATTAATGCGCCAGATTATGAAATCAAAGGACAAATCCTACACATGGTAACTAATCAATGCCAATATAGTGGTACGCCAAAGGAAGATCCAAACGAACATCTTCGAACCTTTAATAGGATCTGTACTCTATTCAAAATCAGAGAAGTTGAGGATGAACAGATCTATCTCATGTTGTTTTCCTGGACTTTAAAGGGAGAAGCCAAAGATTGGTTAGAATCGTTACCTGAAGGGGCGATTGATACATGGGATGTTTTAGATGAAAATTTTCTTAAACAATTCTTTCCAGCATCTAAAGCCATGAGACTTCAAGGAGAAATTGTTACGTTCGCGCAAAAGCCAAATGAAACATTATATGAGGCGTGGACAAGATTTGGAAAGTTGTTGAGAGGATGCCCTCAACATGGTTTAGACACTTATCAAATAGTACGAATATTCTACCAAGGATGCGACATCACTACACGAAAAGACATCGATATAGCAGCTGGTGGTTCCATTATGAAGAAAACTGCAATCAAAACTCACAAAATCATTGATAACACAGCCTCCCACTCACATGAGTGGCACCAAGAAAAAGATATTTTTCGTTCATCTAAAGTGGCTAGAGCCGATTATAGCCATGACTTTGATTCCGTTTCCGTAAAAATAGATGCTTTCGAGAGACGAATGGAAAAGATGAATAAAGATATTCACGAAATACAAATCAGTTGTGAGCAATGTGATGGACCACACTTAATGAAAGATTGTCACATTGAGCAAACGATGGAACAACGTGAGAATGTTTCCTACATGAACCAAAGGCCGGGAAATAATTATCAAAATAATTATCAACCACCAAGGCCAAACTTCAATCGAAATCAAAACATTCTTTACAATCCAAATGGACTCAACAATAACTCGTACAACCAACAAGGTCTAAATAACCAACCAACTCAAAACAACACTTTCAATCAACAAAGACCTAGCTTGTATAAACCACCACAATAAACCGAAGAGAAAAAGTCAAATCTGGAAGAAATGATAGCAAAGCTAATGGAATCTCAAACACAATTTATTACATCTCAAACCCAAACGAATGAGAGGTTTGATCAGTCACTAAGAACTCAACAAGCTTCCATTTTGAATCTAGAAAAATACGTAGGTACTCTTGCTAGCATGATGAGTGAGAGGGAACACGGAAAGCTACAGAGTAATACTGAAGTAAATCCTCGAAATGAGAATGTTAATATGGTCTCAACGAATTCTGAAAAACCAGCACAAGAAGATGGGAAGGTTTTCGATGTGAGTAACAATGAAGAAGTTACAACACCATCACCACCCGAGTATGTAAAGCTAGTGGTGGCACCATACAGACCACCCATCCCGTTTCCAAGAAAAGGAGTTGAGTATGAGCAAGTAATAGGTAATAAAGTTTGTGATACCTCTGGAAAGAAGAAGAAGAATAAGAAAGTGCAAGAAACAAAAACCGTAAAAGTAAACCCAGTGAAGACAGTTCCACCCAGGTTGGGTGATCCGGGTGAATTTATTGTTCCTTGTCTACTTAGTGATTGTGTCATGTATGATGCACTAGCAGATTTAGGTGCGAGTATAAGTGTTATGCCTCTTTCATTATATAAGAGATTAGGAGTAGGTGAGTTAAGTCCAACAGAGATGAGTGTTCGACTCTTTGATCAAACCATTAAGCACCCAGTTGGAATTGCTGACAACCTACCTGTTCAAGTGGGTAATTTAACCTTTCTAGTCGAATTCATTGTCATTGACATAGAAGAGGACTCAAACATTCCTCTAATTTTAGGTCGACCATTCTTAGCGTCCACCGGGGCGTTATTTGATGTAAGAGAGGGTAGAATGACACTTAGTAATAATGAAAAATCGATCACCTTTGTGAGTCGAAAGTTTAAATCTCCACCAACCAAAACCGTTGAACCAACAAAGACGATTGGTAAGAACCATATTGTTTTACCAACTCCAACGGTAGTGCTTAACAATAATAAAATGCCTAAGTGTGGGGAAGATGAAGTAACACCTAATGATGACCTGATAACAAAGAACCTCGTTGTTGATGCGAAATTAAATGACCCCGTTATTAATAGTTCAATGAAGAAACTTATTAAACGGATTCGCGATGCTAGAACCAAGGGGAACTTTAAGTTATGTAACCGGTTAGTATCCAATCTATCGTCTAAAGAAAAGGCGAAACTAGTTGAGTTTGTGGATATTACACAGGAATCCGACCAATGGCTTAAAGCAAAAGTCATTGATATGCAAGTTGATTATGGTTCAAAAGAAATTGACGATGAAGTTAATCACAATTTCGACACCACAACTACCTAAGTGTGGGGAGATTCAGATGTTCTAAAAAGAAAATGCTGTCTAGAGTTAGTTGTTCTCTTCTCGTGTAGTTCCGAGAATGGAATCCGATTGGTCTTTTCCACTAGCAGATACTAAAGAACTAGTTTTCTCCCCCCATTCTGAATTTTTGTTTTGTAGGTTTTGTATGAAATTAATATGCAATTTTAAATTTAAGTTTAGTGTGATTTTAAAAAAACAAAAATTACTTTATTTCATTAAGTTTAAAAAATGATTTCTAAAATTCATCGTAAGTTGAAGACTAGGTCATGGAACCGAAATTGCTTTACCCGAGGGCGGGGCGAAAAATTTTGTTATCATTATTTTTAATTTTATTGATCTAAAGTATACCAAAAAAATTTAAAAAAACCCAAAAATATTTGCTTTTAAAACAATCGCTTTAACGACAAATTTTAAATTTTGTCAAGGGACGGACTAGGTAAACATACCGAAACTACCTAAAGTAAAAGGAAACAAAATTTTTTAAAAAAAAATTATTCATTTAAATTATTTTAATAAAAAAAGGTTTTATAAAAAAATATATTTATTTATATATATATTATATATATATATATGTTTGTAGTTTATCTTATATACAAAACAGGGTAAAACAGCGCACTTTCAAAGACTGACATTAAGTTCAGCAAAAGCTACTAATTTTGACGACAAGACGCAAAATATCAAATGTGATATAAAATAATATGTTGCAAACTCGGTATTTTTAATCACTTTTCTACACTAATCACCCTCATAAATTTATAATTATGGTCTGATTTCATGCAAATGAGGGCATTGCATGATCTCAAGTGTGGGGAAGGGTTATAAATTCTCTCGGGTTTACACTTAGTTTAATTGTCAAATTTTGTGAAAATTTAAAAAATTTTCAACTAAATGAATTCAAAATCATGTTTATACATATTTATGAACGATAAAACTAGGTGATAATGCCGAAATTATTGTTACCTCGGAGAGGACATAAATGGAGAAACAACCCAAAACGTTAGAATTCATTTAAAATGGAATAGAGGAGAATAAAAAGGTAAAGAAAGAAATAAATAAAAGCTAAGTGTGGGAAGAATTTACCAGTTTCTTTAAAACACATATCACATATTTGGTACAGATTATTGCAGGTACTTTTGCTTTGGACTAAACTAATCAGTTTTACCCGATTTATTGTAATAGGAAGTAAAGTCTTCCGAAAAAGACACGCGCTTCTTGAGTTAGGTCAGGAAGTTGTCGTCCAGACCAGTTGTAGAGTCTACAAAAAACCTTGAAAAGTTTTCTCGAAAATCAGCTGGAAATCCACGGACCTCAGCATCAAACAGGGTCGCCAAGTGGTCAGACTTATCCTAACCATAAGAGGATCTGTCTCGTAAAATGGGGAGGGCGCCGTGCAAATTAGCTTGATAAGACTAATGAATCAGACCTCCAGAAAGGATAATCTCCTTAAAGATTAAAAATCAGCTTTTGAGCCTGATATTACTCAATCCTTGAGATTGACTTTAAAGATTGAGAATTACAAACTCATAGAATTCGATGATATCTAAACTCGATCTTAAACGAGAAAATATTTTGATCAAATTAAAACCGATTTGTTTTCTGAAAACCTATTTTCAATGCGTTCATTACCATTGAACGTAAAATCCTAAGAATTCACCTGGAATTCATTAGGTCACCTGAACCAAATCGGGTGTCAACCGTAAGAATGGTTGTTGCATAGTATGGTCGAAGACAGGACCTTGTGCCAGATCGAAAAACTATAGGGTGATCTTTACTATTGCTCCTACAAAGGATAGTAATTGCATCCGACACGATATAGACCATAATCAAAAGCATGTCACGGGACATTGCCTTAACAGTTGCTTGTTCAACGCTTTCCTTTACAATCGGACGGTAGTTTACCGAAAGGTAATATACGGAGAAAGTATACTGGACGTGTTGCTTTCTTAATACAAGGTTAGCAAGTGGGTGACACAAAACCGCAAGTTTTGAGCTAAAATTTTAAAATCTGAAACCCACAAAACCCACAAAAACATTTTGTAAACACCGGTGAAGGGTTATTCCGGAAAACTTATCTAGGGTAAAAGCTAGAATGAATTTTCAAAAGATCAAATGTTTTCATAAAGATCCAATTTCCTTAAAGGATCTAAATTTTTATAGTCATGTGGGACTGTAAGCCACATCGTTACTATCATTGTTCATACCACCGTATCAAAATCACTGATATATAAAGTGTGAGAATAAAAAAAAGTGATTCGAGTGAAGTGTGATTTTATTTTAAGTTCTGTATTGCTTGAGGACAAGCAACGTTCAAGTGTGGGGATATTTGATAGTGCTCCAAATGAACATAATATCCTTCCAATATGTAAAGTTTTTAGTTGCAATTGTTCTATTTTTATGTAATAATCGTCTAAATAAATAAGTGCGAAGACAAAAGAAGAAAACGACGATTTAAAGACGCAAATGACCAAAAAGCTCAAATGAACAAGATATAATTCAAGTGGTTCCATTTATTGATAAAAACGTCTAAAAATGACAAGAGTACAAGTTACAAAACGCAAAGTACAAGATATTAAATTATAAGAAAGGACGTTCGAAAAGCCGGAACCGGGACCTGAGCCAACTATCAACGCGCGACACAATGGAGCTAAAATTACAAGTCAACTATGCACACGAATATAATATAATATTTAAATAATTATATAAATTATTTATATATTATATATTATATTAAATAACGTCGGCAAATAAGAAAACAAAAATATGTGAGCTGTCCCAGGCTGCCATGCGATCGCAAGGCCAGAAGGCACAAAATCCATTCGATCGCATGGGCATCAGAATCTGGCCAAATGCTATAAAAAGCCACGAATTCGGACGAGCTCACCACCTCTTTTTCATTTTCCTTTCTTTCTGTAAACAATATAATATATATATTATTAATTATAATTTTAATTTTAATTTAAGTTAATAATAATAAGGTTATTTTAAGAATGTTTTACGGGTTTTAAGTCGAAATTCTGTCCGTGTAACACTACGCGATTAATACTCATTGTAAGTTGTGTTCAACCTTTTTAAATTAATGTCTCGTAACTAAGTTATTATTATGTTTATTTAAATCGAAGTAATCGTGATGTTAGACTAAATATTAAGACGGGGTTATTAAATTTTGTACCATAATTAAGGTTTGGACAAAAGACCGACACTTGTGGATATTGGACTATTGACTATTAATAGATAGGGGGTATTGTCTAAACGAATGACAACTCATTAGAATCTGTCGAACCTATCTTCAAATTAGTTAATCTAATAATTATTAAAATGATTATGTATGTTCTATTTAGTGACGTTTATACGACATCTTTTTCGATCATTTATTTAATTATTCGGGTTGGGTAATTGATTATTCATTCTGATCAAGTGGGTAAATTAATATTCATATCTCATTAAAAAAGGGGTGGATTACATACAAGGATAATTGGTGTAATTGTTAACAAAGTAATAAAACCTTGGATTACACGCAGTCGATAACCTGGTGTAATTATTAACAAAGTATTAAAACCTTGTTACAGTTCGAATCCCTAATTAGTTGGAATATATGACTTCGGGAATAAGGTTAATTTAACTAGCATTTTATAATTATGACCGATGGACTATTATGGACAAAAACTAGATAGGTATCAAATAAACCAGGACAAATGACAATTAACCCGGGTAACAAACAATTAAAATCAACACGTCAAACATCATGATTACTGAAGTTTAAATAAGCATAATTCTTTTATTTCGTATTTCATCGTACCTTTATTTACTATCATTTTAATTACTGCAATTTACTTTATCGCAATTTAAATTCTGTCATTTATATTATCGTCATTTATCTTTACGCTTAAAATATAAAATCGACAAACCGGTCATTAAACGGTGAAAAAACCCCCTTTTATAATAATATTACTGATAGTGCTCCAAATGAACATATATTTAGTATCAATATCCTTCCAATATGTAAAGTTTTCAGTTGCAATTGTTCTATTTCAAGTAATATTCGTTTATATTAAATAAGTGCGAAGACAAAAGGCGAAAATGAAGATTTGAAGACGCAAACGTCAAAAAAGCTCAAATGTACAAGATACCATCCAAGTGGTTCAATTTATTGATAAGAAACGTCTAAAAATGACAAGAGTACAAGTTACAAAACGCAAAGTACAAGATATTAAATTATACGAAAGGACGTTCGAAAATTCGGAACCGGGACCTGAGCCAACTATCAACGCCCGACGCAACGGACCAAAAATTATGAGTATACTATGTACAAGAATATAATATAATATATATATAATTATATAAAATTATATATATTATATTATATAATTAAATATAACGTCGACAAGCTAGCAAACAAAGCAATTGGGCATGGCCAGGCTGGCCATGTGATCGCATGAGATTAACACTGAGAACCCATGCGATCGCATGAGCCTCAGGATCAGACCACATCTTTAAATAGCCAGCATTTTTGCTCGACTCTTTACACAATAATAATAATAATATACTCCTCTGTAATAATAATAAATATATATTATATATATATAGTATAGTGTAGTTTTATATTAGATTAGTTTGGTTTATATAAAAGTTATTTTACGGGTTCTAAAGTCGAAGTTCTGTCTGTGTAAAGCTACGCGATAAATACTCAATGTAAGTTATGTTCTCCTTTTTAAATTAATGTCTTGTAACTAAATTGTTATTATGCTTATTTGAACCGAAGTAATCGTGATGTTGGGCTAAATACTAAGTTTGGGTAATTGGGATTTGGACCATAATTGGGGTTTGGACAAAAGAACGACACTTGTGGAAATTAGACTATGGGCTATTAATGGGCTTTATATTAAATTAACGATACCTCGTTAATTTAATATAAAGGTTACAATTTGATGTATCTATATATAACCACATACGCTTAATCGGATACGATGGGCGGGATATTTATAAATACAAATTATTGTTCATTTGACCGGACACGGGAATGGATTATTAGTCAATGGACTTGTTGAAACAGGGGTGGATTACATTCAAGGGTAATTGGTGTAATTGTTAACAAAGTATTAAAACCTTGATTTACATACAGTCGATAACCTGGTGTATTCATTAAACAAAGTATTAAGACCTTGTTACAGTTCGAATCCCCAATTAGTTAGAATATTTGACTTCGGGTATAAGGTTAAATTTGCCGAGCATTTTATAATTATGACCGATGAACTATTATGGACAAAAACCAGATAGGTTTCAAATACATCCAGGACAAAGGACAATTAACCCAGAGTAATAAATAATCAAAACGTCAAACATCATGGTTACGGAAGTTTAAATAAGCATAATTATTATATTGTTATTTATTTTACGCACTTTAATTATTATCATTTATATTTACGTTTAAGTTTTAAAATCGACAAACTGGTCATTAAACGGTAAACCCCCTTTTATATATTATTACTATATATAATATATTTTGTACAAATATAATTGTTTAAAAATATAGTGTAAAATAAGTCGTCTCCCTGTAGAACGAACCGAGCTTACTAAAAACTATACTACTCTACGATTAGGTACACTGCCTATAGTGTTGTAGCAAGGTTTAGGTATATCCCATCTGTAAATAAATAATTAAAACTTGTGTAATTTGTAACGTATTTCGTATTAAAAATATTTAGTATTTCGTACCCCACCTCGCACACATCAATTACTATATATAATTATATATATTTTATATAAATATAGTTGTAAAAAAATATAGCGTTAAACTTGGCTATTTCCCTGTGGACGAACCAGACTTACTAAAAACTACACTACTGTACGATTAGGTACACTGCCTATAAGTGTTGTAGCAAGGTTTAGGTATATCCACTCTATAAATAAATAAATAACTTGTGTAAAATTGTATCGTATTCAATAGTATTTCGCAATAAAAAAATAACTATTTCGTATACACCTCTGCTTTAACATCAATAATATTAGTTACAAAAATATTAATGTTATTAATTATAATAATAATATCAATATTAGTAATATAACAAATTATACATATCAGGTTTTATATATATCTTTATATCTTACATTAGAATTTATAATGGTTGATAATACAAATAATTATACTAATATTAACATTAATACTAATAATGAATGTAATGAACATAACATTAATATAACATTTATATTTTAACTTGTAATTACATATAATATATTAATGTTATAACTCATTACTTATGTAATGTTTACTAATTATATCATGTATAATTGAATACTTATGCACTATTATATTATATATTTAATATTAATTATACATAGAACTCTTATCTATTTATATATAGATTCATTTTAAATTATAACAATATCATTTTGTATTTTTGTTTTACATAATTAATTCCAATGTTTAGTTTATATTTTATTATTTTTATTTATCATATATCCTTACACACACACACACACACATACATACACACACACACACACACACACACACACATATATATATATATATATATATATATATATATATATATATATATATATATATATATATATATATATATATATATATATATATATATATATATACATATTCATTTACAACAATTGTTCGTGAATCGTCGGAAATGGTCGAAGGGTTATTGCATATATGAAAGTAGTTCAAAAAATTTGAGACTCAACATTACAGACTTTGCTTATCATGTCAGAATCATATAAAGATTAGGTTTAAATTTGGTCGAAAATTTCCGGGTCATCATAGTACCTACCCGTTAAAGAAATTTTGTCCCGAAATTTGATCGAAGTGGTCATGGCTAACAATAAGAATGTTTTCATGACGAACATGAGTTGATAAATAGAGTTTTATTACTGTTGAGTAATATGGATAAGATAATTCAACTATTTGAAGAGTACGAATGAAGCTATCACAAAATAGTGAGATAGAGATTTAACTTTTGACGTAGTCGCGGTGGATTTCCGGAATTCAAGGAATTTAAAGAAAATCTTCGAAATTCATATAAGATTTGATTCTCCGTTAATTAAGAAAATAGGATTTTCTTTGATTAAATGCGATAATCTGTGTTAATTGCTCTGTCGGATATTTCACTATAAATCCATCCTCTCCATTTCCTTTATATTTTGAAGTTCCATACTTCTGTTTTCTCTTCCCGACTTTAAGTCAAGCGAGTAATGGTCCAGAATTCATAGATATAGAGTTTCGGATGATCATAACATTCTAAGCAGGAAGGAACGTAATAGCACGACTTGATTTGGTAAATTACCAGAATTACAGAAGATAGACCTATCAAAAAATATATTTTCTTGATATGTTCAGAGGTTAAGTAGAATGAAAGAGTTATGTAACATGACACATGATGATGGTATGATTTGTGAATCATCATGTTCTAATAGAACTTTCAGCATGACTTACTGTAATATAATCACGTTGGCCAAGCGTCATTATATTATACTAACTCATGCTCAAATTCTTAATACTTCTCCAGAATTCATTCGTAATTTATATTTAGATTTTACAGAAATTTCCAATATAATGAAATACAGAAAGCACGATGAGGTATACAATTTCGGACGAGAATATTTATGAAAATATCCTCAGAAATATCGAAGATATTTATGATGATATTTTAGAATTTCAAAGTTCGAAGGTTGATGAAGAAATATTTTCCACAAGATTTAACATGGGTACAGAGCAAGATATTCTCTAAAGATTTCATCGGATCCAGAATTACATGGATTCTTTTAATGTAGGGTTTGGTCCTTGTATTTGTCCTTGGTCTCCTTCATGGTTAGCTCAATCCGTTTTTCAGTACCAAATTTTCTTTCGAGCGTTCCCAACACTCCATTCTTTATCATCAAACTCTTGGCCATTTAGGCCATCTACAATTTTACTGTTTCCTCTGCATTTAATGATACCCTATCTGAATCATCGGTTATCAATCCGAGGTGGTTTCAAGAGAATTGTGTTTTTAGATGATTAAACGTTGATGGTAATCGTCAAGATACGAATGATTGTTTAGGATGAAATCAAGTGGAAAACTTATATATCAAAGTTATAATAAGGCTAATCCGAATGAAAGTCGAAGTTGATTTGCTGGAGCTGTGACAAAATTGGCTAATTTTGGAAAGGTATAGTAAAGTTATTTTCGGTAATAACACGCCAATGGATCTGGCATAGTTTTGATTTCAAAGTATGGCTTTGAAAGATGTAAGAATCTAAAAGTAATGTCTTCTGTTAAATCTTGACTTGGATTTTGATCGGTCAAAATCCGAATATGAAATTAAATTTGAATGAAAATGGTTATTCTTTGGTGAACGGATACGTATATCTGTGGTTGTAAGTAGGATAGTAAATGATTGTTGAATCGGATTTGAAGAATGTACAGTGTAACTTATTAATGTGAAATCTAAATATTCCTCGGGTATTACCTACCCGTTAAAATATTTTCACCATTAACAGTTTGTACAAAAGAATTTTTAATTGCAATCTTTATGAAAATATACTTACATATATATTTTCTTCAGATGTAATCATGGATTTAATGAGTTAATATGATATTAAACTCATATGATTTATGGTTAGAACTAGAGTACATAATCTCTAAAACATTAGAGATTACATAATTGCCATGTCGAACGAAGATAAATGAGGTAGAACGATACGTAGAACGAAGATAATCGATGTAGAACGATATGTAGAACGAAGATCATACTCGAAGTACAAATGGTGATATTGAGGCGTGTGATGTTGAGGCTTGTGTTATTGGTGGTACTGGTGCCAATGATGGTGGTACTGTTGGTGCTGGTGATGCTGCTGGTGCTTGTAAATTTTGCACCATATTCTGCAAAGCCACTACTCGAACGCGAAACTCGTTGACTTCTTCTGTTACTCCGGGATGATTGGAGGTTGGAATGAGGAGATGAATAAGATTTAGAATTCGTGATATTATATAATCGTTGCGAGATATTCTGGAAATGAGAGTGAAAATAGTGTGTCGGACTGGTTCGCCGGTAAGTGCTTCAGGTTCTTCGCCAAGAGGTAAATTCGGTTGATGGAAAGGATCGCCTTCTTCGCATCGCCATTGATTAAGTAGATTACGAACCCATCAGATGATTTGGGGATGGCTGATTAGCTGATTCATTCCGGTGACGCTGCTTCTGGAGCTTATGTGAACATCCATGTCGGAATAGTTGTCGGGTTCCGAAGAACTTGAACTAGTGACGAGTTCCATTTCATACGATTGAGTAAAGGATTTTTCGGTATGAAATGATTTTCGGCTATCGGATGGTATTCTAATTACATAGAATATCTATATATATAGAATAAAAGATTTCGTAGAATACGGAGGAATTTACAGAATATGTCAGGCAAAGTTTACAGTAACAGATACGCTAAGATATAAATTTTGTCTATACACTATTCATACAATCAATGCAGTAAGATGTGTCTAGACTAAGAATGATAAGCAAATGATTCCCTAAGAATGATAAGCAGGTAATTTTAGACATGAAATGATAAACAAAACTTTTGACATGCAGACACGGTCGAAGTCCAGACTCACTAATGCGTCTAAACAACTATCAGTTAGACACACTAATGCAAGACATGGTTCGCTAAGACCACCGCTCTGATACCACCTGTAGTGACCCGTCCTAATCCATTTGGACGAAGTCTTCAACAGTTGGTCCCATTGCGAGGTTCTGACCTCTATATGCCATCAACGACTCCATGTAATATGAGCAAATGCATAGCGGAAGATTTCTTTCATACCTGAGAATAAACATGCTTTAAAGTGTCAACCAAAAGGTTGGTGAGTTCATAAGTTTATCATAAAACAATAAAATTCATCATTTTGATAGACCACAAGATTTAAATGATGCATGGTACAAATGGGCCCGAATCCTACACCCACCTGTAATGTACATGCGATATCTTTTAAATACAGTACACCTTTCTCGTGTACGAAATTATCTTTCATAAATCTAGTAACCGTACACATATCTCGTGTACAAAAAAATAGCATACACATAACCTGTGTATAAAATCATTCTCTCGATACATAACATTCACTTTTCATTGCTTTCATAGCTTGGCTTGGCAACCGACCTTAACATATAATGTGCATAATAATATCACCAAAACAAAACATCTCGTCTGTATAATAATCATATAAACTTCGATGTACTAAACACCACGCCCACTAGCCCTTCCGTCTAGTGAACATTCTGGGTGGGGGTGTTAAACTCGGTAGCTACCTTTAGGATTCGCGTCAATTAGGCGTGCAGTAATTCTCAAAATTAGTGATGTTCCCTAATTCTTAGGTTACCAAGCAATAATAATCAGGGGGAAAATATTCATATCAATTGTGGCAATTATCACGTCCACATAATTCAATGGTGGCAATTATCACGTCCACATAATTCATTCGAGGAATGTTTTGCTTGTGTCTATCTCGTCAAACATTTATAAAAGCATTTCATGTATTCGCAGTTCAAAATGTATTTCAAAAGCATTTAATAAAGCAGTTGTAAAAGTAGCGCATGTATTCTCTGTCCCAAAAACGTAAAGAGTAAAAGGGAATCAAATGAACTCACCATACGATATTTTGTAGTAAAAATATGCATACGACGGAACTGAACAATGCAAGGTTGTCCTCGGATTCACGAACCTATATCAAGTATATATATTAACACATATAATCACATAATTCCTTCTATATAATTTTATGTATATTAAGTGTTGTAGTTATATAAATATATATACTTTATTTATGTTTTATATCTTCAGTTATATTTTATATATGGTTATTTTGTAAAATAATCAATATTCATACATATAGTTATATTAAAATATATGTATATACATATATATCTATTTGTACTGATATTATATCAAGAATCAATAATTTGTTATAAAAACAATACTATTAATAATAATAATAATAATAATAATAATAATAATAATAATAATAATAATAATAATAATAATAATAATAATAATGATTCTAGTAATAATAATACTAATAATAATAGTAATACTAATAATAAAAAGGATAAAAATAATAATGATACTTATTTTATTAATTCATAAAATGGTAATATTAATAATAATAATAATACTTATATTAATACTAAAAATGATACGATAATAATAATAGTGCTGGTAATAGAAATACTACCTCAAAGAAGTAGCCCTTAAAAAATGCTCAAGTCCGGGTTTGAACCCGCGACGTCCCGCTAACCCGATAACAACCTAAGCCACTTCTCCATTTCCTCTTTTCTGATTTAATACCTAAACCAAATATATTTAACTTATGTTTTCTGTTTCCTCATCTTCTTCAATTAACTCAAACCCAGGACTATTCATCATCATCAAAATCATCCTCTACTTCATAATCTTCTTATCTTAATTCATCTTTTTCGTTTCATTAACGTTATACAAATATAACTATCATCATCATCTCGTGATTCTAATTATCTATTGTATCATTCACGGTCATCATCATTCATATCCTAATCTATATTATCATCATGATCCGTATACTATCATATACCTATCTTCATCGATTAACATTGTAATCATCACATCATCGTAATACCATCTGTATCATCATAAAATCGTTATCATAACATCTTCAACATCATCATTGTTCTTAACATCATCATCCTAATTATTATTTCATGTATCATCTAATATTTTATGTATCATTTATCATAATCACATTATTGTCTAATATCATTATCATGTTCACCACCCAACATCATCAACTCGCTATCATCTTTATTCATGAATACCATCATCATATTTCTGACATGATACCATCATCATACTATACGGCTACCCTTGTCATTATATACTAATAATACCTTTCAAAGTATAAAGGATGGGAGGCCCAAAAATGTTACAAGTCCAAAGTATACTCAGCCTACCTTAAACAGCCCATTTTCCTGATCTTGAAATGGCACGAGTGATAAAACTTTCGGCTAGAAGGGAAAAGAAAAAAAATAAAAGAAATAAAAGGCCTCCAATGTTTCTGTAATTGTCGACATAGGAACCCACAAAGAAAACCGTGGCCAACATGAATTATTTTCGTCGATACCTTTTTCTTTATTAATCCCGATCTTTAATATTAAAAAGCACTCAAGATCTTTTCAAAATATGGAACGTGCCAGCACTTAATTCATTCTCGGTGGAACCCCTTTTTGCTTTTAATATGTTAAATTGTATAAAGTATCGTGCTTTATCTCCCTGGCAAATTCATAATTTGATCTCCATAATATGTATACTTGGATATATTTTTGGGTACTTGGTACCTCTATACAGTGAGCTTTTTAATTTGTCTCAAAATACAATTATCGAGTGTAACATGCTGCTTTTTAAAAGGTTTTTGATCTATATAAACCGAAGCATAAGCAGTAGGAACGAAACAGCGGAAAATATGCAGGTGGGTGTTCTTGTGAGCAAAACAAAAAAGAAGGATGAAGAAAGGTAGTGATTAGATATATACACGTACGTAGGTATAGAGAAGAGATTGGTGTGCATGTGGTTGTATCTGCAAAAGCCGAAGGAAGAAGAAACAAAGGATGAAATTTGTTTACCTAATAAAGCGAAGGTGGTGATAGGAGGTGAGGTGGTTTGAATGTTGGTTTAATCAAGCGAGGAGCTGCAGCAGTTTGGTGATATAAGGTGGTGGTGTGTCCATGGTTTATAATTTTGAATTGTAGAGAGAGAAGAGGAGAGAGATGGTGGTTTTGAGTTGAAGAGTGGTGATATGGTGTTGTATTCGTTGTGGAGAAGAAGAAAAAATAATAAGCAGCAGCCGATATATTATGATGTTTGTAGGGTGGTTTTATGGAGTTTTTATTTGATGACAACAATGATGGTTTCGACTAAGGTATGATGGTTTCGACTAAGGTAATGGTTCCCGATTGAAGTGATGATCAAATGTGATGGTGAATGTAACTCTATAACTCTCTCTCTATCTATATGCTTGGTATATATAATTATATATATTTTCTGAGAAATACTGCAATAATAATTTGATCACATTTTGTTTTGTAGATTTATGGTGTCGACCGAAATATTCTAGCCAGAAGGAAGAAAACAAAGATATAAAAGTAGATAGAGATTGGAAACAGATTCCTACGATTTACTATTGGTCTCTGACAACTTGATTTGATGAGCTTGATTGTATTGAGAAGTTCATCTGAACGGGTAACAAGTTGGAGACAGTAAGTACAGACTTTTTCAGTCAGAAGAAATAAAAAGATAATTAACAGATAGCTACGTTCAACTGATTTTGTTTAGCTTGCGAATTGGAGTCAGATTGGTACAAATTAGTAGACGAGAATCTTCAATCAAGAAGAAGAAAACAAAAAAAAAAAATAAGTTAGAAAGGGATTGGAAACTGATTGGGATAATTCATACTCTGCGAATATTTCTGATTTGTTTGTATTCAAGATAATTGGATTCTTAATTTGTACGAATTATCAATCAAATATAATATGAAAGTAACGTGCAACTGATTCAAAAAAAATCTCCAATTCGTATATACGTAGTTTTACAGAAATGATACTATTAATTAATAATTATAATTATATTAATAATAAATAATAATATTAATAATAACACTATTAATAATAATATTAATAAAAGTAATATTAATAATATACTGATATCAATAATAACGATTTTAATAATGATATTAACAATAAAAATGATATTAATAATATTATTAATGATACTAATAATATTAGTTACAAAAATATAAATGTTATTAATTATAATAATAATGTCAATATTAGTAATATAACAAATTATACATATCAGGTTTTATATATATCTTTATATCTTACATTAGAATTTATAATGGTTGATAATACAAATATTTATACTAATATTAACATTAATACTAATAATGAATGTAATGATCATAACATTAATATAACATTTATATTTTAACTTGTAATTACATATAATATATTAATGTTATAACTCATTACTTATGTAATTTTTACTAATTATATCATGTATAATTGAATACTTATGCACTATTATATTATACATTTAATATTAATTATACATAGAACTCTTATCTATTTATATATAGTTTCATTTTAAATTATAACAATATCATTTTGTATTTTTGTTTTACATAATTAATTCCAATGTTTAGTTTATATTTTATTATTTTTATTTATCATATATCCTTACACACACACACACACACACACACACACACACATATATATATATATATACATATTCATTTACAAACAATTGTTCGTGAATCGTCAGAAATGGTCGAAGGGTTATTGCATATATGAAAGTAGTTCAAAAATTTTGAGACTTAACATTACAGACTTTGCTTATCATGTCATAATCATATAAAGATTAGGTTTAAATTTGGTCAGAAATTTCTGGATCGTCACAGTGTTGGGAATTGAAGCATGAGTTAGTATAATATAATGACACTTGATCAACGTGATTATATTACAGTAAGTCATGCTGAGTTTTTAATGGAACGTGATGATTCACAGATCTTAACGTCATCATGTGCCATTTTACACGACTCTTACATTCTACCAAATCTCTACATAAATCAAGAACATATTTTCTTGATAATTCTATCTTTTCTAATGACTTCTGATAATTTGACAAATGTTTTGGAAACATGAATTGAAGTATAAAAGATGAGAGTTGTGAAAGTAATGGAACGAAAGAAGATCATTTATAGTGAACTATCCAACAGAGAAATCTAACAGAATATCGCATTTAAGCAAAGAAGATCTTAATTTCCTTAATTCTCGAAGAATCAAATCTTTTAGATTTCGAAGATTTTCTTTAAATCCCTTGAATTCCGGAAATCCACCGTGACTACGTCAAAAGTTAAATCTCTATCTCAATCTTTTGTGACAGCTTCATTCGTACGCATCACATAATCGAATCGTTTTATCTATATTAATCAATAATGATAAAACTCTATTTATCAACTCATATTCGTCAAGAAAACATTTTTATTGTTAGCCATGACGATCACATTCAAATTTCAGGGCGAAATTTCTTTAACGGGTAGGTACTGTGACGACCCGGAAATTTTCGGCCAAATTTAAACTTAATCTTTATATGAATTTGGCACGATAAGCAAAATCTGTAATGTTGAGTCTCAAAATATTTGAACTGTTACATGAATTCATTGAGCCTTTGACTATTCCCGACGATTCACGAATAATTGTGTGTAAATAAATATAAATATATATATATATATATATATATATATATATATATATATATATATATATATATATATTGTATAAATTAAATATTACATGATTACTGAATTGTAATATTGACATATTTACTTACAAGTTAAAATATAAATGTAGTATTATTTACTTTCATTATTAATAATTAGTATTAATATTAATATTAATAATAATGTTAATATATTATTATTAATATAATAGAATTGATACATCAAAATTGTTATATCATTATAATTATTAGTAACATTTTAAATTTAAGTTATTATAAATATAATACAATTTATTAATAACATTAATAATAATATCATCATAAATATTATTATAACTATTAGTATTATTATACTAAATATTATTATGGAAATTATTATTATCGGTTTTAATATGCTATTATTATTATTATTATTATTATTTCGGTATTTTTAAGTTAATTTTTAATATAATTGTTATTAATATTTCAGTATTTTTTTTATTTTATTTTTAATAGAATTATTATTAATATTAATTAATTAAATAAAAATATATATACATGGAAATGGGAATCAAAATATGATTCATGTAACTATCATACTATTCTTGATTTACAGAATTCGTACAAATCATCTTCACAAAGAACGAATTCCGTTAGACATCATGATCAAACTATTTTATCTTTTATATTATTTTGTGTACTGCCAAAAATTCTTGTCGACCTTAAATTCCTCATATGATTGATCAAGTCCAGTGATAACTAATCCATACGACCTTTTAACATCAAACATAACTTATACATTTCACTTATCTACTTCCATTTTTTTTTTTTTTGTTGTTTTGTTGAGCAACCTCGAACCACCCTCACCATGCTTTTGAGCCAAAAACAAATCGTCGATCACCAAACCATATTTTCGTTCCTCCTTAAATTCTTTTTAAAGAACCTTGATCATCATTATCGAGAAACCAACTATCAACAACCATTTATTTTTTTGTTTTGACAACCCAACGCACCACCCTTCTCCTCCTATTCTTGATTCGGCCAACTATAGTACACCACTAAGCTACTTGATCACCAATCAACTAACAAGCCCAGTCAGAGAATTTGAACTGCTTTAGTACTTCGAAATAGGTATTACAACCGCCAGCTTTAAAAGATATGATCTGTTTGTGAGGTGTACACAACCATCATATTTAAAAAAGTGGCCTGATTGTATGCTTTTTGCATGACCGTGCGAAATGCCGGTATGCGGGGGATATTCTAGATGCATTTTGTTAAGGTCGATTACCAGGTGTTTGTAGTTCGTATGAATGACTTTTATCTCTATGCCATGCGAAATGCCTGATATGAGATTATGTTTATGAAAGATATTAAAAATTGCGAGGCAACCTACGGGGGAGAAAAGGATACGAACCTACTCTGCTAAGCATTATGAAATATGGTTTTGTACACGAGATAGGTGTACTGTATTTAAATCTTGTGGTCTATTAAAATGATGAATTCTATTGTTTACGATAAACCTATGAACTCACCAACCTTTTAGTTGACACTTGAAAGCATGTTTATTCTCAGGTATGAAAGAAATCTTTCACTGTGCATTTGCTCATTTTAGAGATATTACTTGGAGTCATTCATGACATATTTCAAAAGACGTTGCATTCGAGTCATTGAGTTCATCAAGATCAATATTAAGTCATTCATAGTTTGGATATATTATGAAAGGGTATGCATGCCGTCAACTTTCGATATAAGGGAAGTTTGTCTTTTAAAAACGAATGCAATGTTTGTAAAATGTATCATATAGAGGTCAAGTACCCCGCGATGTAACCAAATGTAATGTATTCGTCCAGATGGATTAGGATGGGTCATGAAAATTTAGTGTCTCACTCGCACGGATGGACACTTCACTAGTACTGATGAGTGCCTCAAATCACGGTTGAGCAAGAACAGCAGCAGACCTTCAATTCGAGCTTTTTACACCCAACCCAAAGTTTGATTTAGTATTTTAAAACCTTATCATTGGAAAGGAGACCTCAATACGATTCCAACAATAGTTTATTTGTCAAAAACGGAGTTACGGTTTGAAAATTACACCCTTTTCAATTTAACCAAAAGCTGACCACTGCTCAACCGCGTGGTTGAACCCTCAACCGTACGGTTGAGCTCTCAACCGCGTGTTTGAGCCCTCAAAAGTGTGCTCAACCGCGTGGTTGAGGTGTCACTCGTACGGATGCTGAAGAACAGCATCAGGTCGCTATTTTTGAGTTTTTTACACCTAAAACTCGATTTATGCTTGTTTTGATCAATCCAAAGGCCCACGAATAACACATAATACATATATAACTTATTTCTAGCCTCAATCAAGCATAACAAAGACATTCAAAGCATGAATTAACCATAAAAAGCTTACTTTAATAAAACCCACTTACAACCCAACTTAATTCACCAAAATATGAGATTTTTACCTTGATTTGATCCTTAAAAACACTTGAATTGGATGCACGAAATCACAATCATTGCTTTACACCTCTTAATTTAAGGATTTAGAGAGTAGAAGTGTGTTTAGGGTTTTGAATTACCAAAATTGGTAAGTTAGAAAAACGTATAGAGTATATATCATATTTTTAGGTTTCTTCAGACATAGGTAACTCTTCCGTCTAACACACGAGTATTTATCAGTTATCTGAAATCCAAAATCTTTAATAACTTATCCCATACACAATAATTATAGAGCACATAATTATTAAAATCACTACACCAACCTACAGGGTAAATGGGTCATTCTCCTCAAAAAAGTGTTTCCTTTTGATTAAAATTATATATATATATATATATATATATATATATATATATATATATATATATATATATATATATATATATATATATATATATATATATATATATATATATATATATATATATATATATATATATATAAAAGAGATAAGCACCTTTTTGTGGATAAGGGGATAAGTAATTTGTTATTTTTATAACATTAAAATTAAAGTTTAAAATTTAGATTTTTTAGTTTCTGAAGTTAGTATTCATTATGTAAATTCAAAATAATATAAAAAATATTTATGTTCAGCACGTTAACATATGTTAAATGTATGATAACATATTATCGTACATCTGATATGATGTATGATATCAGTTATCATACATCTGATGTATTTTAACGTGTTGTCAACTTTTTTTTTTCTTAATCTATACAATGAATACTATTTTTTTTTAAATCTAAATTCTAATTTTAATGTTATAAAAATAAAAATTTACTTATCCCTTTATTTCTAAAAAGGGTGCTTAACTCTGGATCTTTCATATATATATATATATATATATATATATATATATATATATATATATATATATATATATATATATATATATATATATATATATATATATATATATATATATAGTGGTAGGATCAAGAGGAAAGTAACCAATCGGGGGAAGCGGGGGAAGCAAAAACATTTTTTTTTCTTCGTTTTTTGAAAAAACTTTGTTCACGAACGTTATAGATGAGATGAAAATATGAACATTTAGTAGAGGCACTTTGTGATAAATGTTTTTATTTTGGCGGAAAAACGCTCGAAGAAGTAATATATAACAATTATCGTGTTTTTCGAGCGTATTTTGAGGTTTTAGCTATTGGGGTTTAGATATTAGGGTTTAGATATTAGGGTTTATAGGGTTTAGATATTAGGGTTTAGAAATTTAGGGTTTAGATTTAGGATTTAGATTGAGTTTTTAACACGAACGGTTTAGAGTTTAGGGTTTAGGGTTTGGTGTT
Organism: Rutidosis leptorrhynchoides; assembly: GCF_046630445.1. Lineage (NCBI taxonomy): Eukaryota > Viridiplantae > Streptophyta > Magnoliopsida > Asterales > Asteraceae > Rutidosis > Rutidosis leptorrhynchoides. Next base: position 614,112,894 of record NC_092333.1, on the reverse strand, counting down.
TTGGGTTTATTCAACCCTAAACCCTAAACTCTAAACTCTAAATCGGGCTAAATTTTACTTCATAAAACATGAAAAAAAAACATTCATATTCTTCACGAACAATATTATCTTGAATGTTATTTTTGTCGAACGTTTTCTCGCCTAAATAATAACATTCATCACGAAGTGTCTCTTCTAAATGTTTATATTTTCGTGTGATCTTGATTCCGGAAAAAAAAATTCAAAAAAAACGAATTTTTTTTTTGTTTCCCCCCGCTTCCCCCGATTGGTTACTTCCCCATTGATCCTACCCCTATATATATATATATATATATATATATATATATATATATATATATATATATATATATATATATATATATATATATATATATATATATATATTGCTTATGTATTTAATAATAAACAATGAACTTCGCAATAAAGAATGAACAATGAACTTCAACAATATATATTATTACTGTATGTTTATATATATATTTAAAAATAAACAATGAACTTCAACAAACATTAATAACATATATATGTATGTGGTCATTTATTTAATTAAATGAACAAAAAAATTCTTTATATTTGATCGTTTTTAAAAATATGAATATAAGTCGACATTTCATTTAACATAATATAACTGGATATGAATAAGATATGGATGACAATTCAATTAATATATTTATGTATATTTTCTTGCATTACATAGCAAGAAAAATAAACAAGAAACCAATAAAAGAGGGTGACCAATCGAGCGTAGAACGCACGATTAAACGATCATTATCATTTCTTACATGAATATTTCTTATATGAATTAGAGCTAACAAAATGGTTTCTGCATGGTTAATTTTACGATTTTTTATAAATATAATATTTTAGGTTATTGTTAATACGTAGAAATATATTTTACAAAATCTCCACTCTAACATTCAAAATTAGTCATGTGTAGAAGTTCTATGTATGTTAATGATAGTTTTAAAGGTTTGCTGATTCTAATTTTGATTTTAGATATATGTTTGTCATGCAAAATTAAACTACAAAACATAACTTACTTTAGCATGAACGTGGATACTATGAAAAATAATTTAATTATAGTTTTTTTTATAGTACGTGTAATGTAAAGGTGATTAGTAGTACACTATAGTTCAAAGGTGATTAGTAGTACACTATAGTTCTTCCTATGAAAAAAAGAAAAAGAAAAAAAAAGTTTCACTAATTCTTCTTATTGAAGTTGAAGTTTTATACGTTAAAAAGTTCTTTTACAATGACAACTTGTTTAGACTTTGTTTTACTCAATCAAAGGATTATATTCCCTTCCAAACAGTGGCGAATCCAAGATGAAAATCAAATAGAGTCCCCGAATTTTTTTTCAAAGCTAATTATATATTAATGACACTTTAGTGGTTGTTTACCTAAAAAAACCCATAAATTTTCAAAATATATGGGGTCCTATCCTTAAATTTAGTGGTGTCATACACAATTTGAAGTATACATTTTATAAAAAAAATTACACTAGCGGAGTCATAGAACCCCACTCCTTACATGCTAAACTCGCCATTGCTTCCAAAGAGCAAATATATAAGGACCAAATGGTCATTTATTTAACTTGAAGGAAACTTATTCCATGTATCATGGAAGGCTAGAAATGGTTAGTACTCCGTATATGCTATACGGTAATAAGAAGACGAATGAAGTTTATCTAAATAGACACGTGTAGGTGATGACTTGATAGACATGCTGGCCACCTCGTGCGTTCACTCACGTTTTCGTGGTCATTTGTGCCTAAAATTAGTTGATATGTTTAATAGTCAACCGTGTATTGTTGAATATGTGTAATATTAATATTAATATTAATATTAATATTAATATTAATATTAATTAATATTAATTAACTTAACCTTGTTTATAGTTTATGTGGTAGTGATATGTTTTTCTTAGCGACAAATTAGAAGTTCGACTCCCGTGAGTGCAACATTGCACACAAGGTTGTCCCTTAACCCCTGAATTCCACTCAAAGGTGTCTTCCGCACATCGCGTTGCGGGGGCAGTTGGGGATAGGGGTTTCACCACACAAGCCCTCGAATTGGGCCGATTTCCTCCTGGACAGCAGTTGGGGGCGGATTATGCAATGTCAGGAGATGAACGCGTGGGTGGTTTAGTCAGGAGATGAGCAGCTGTTAAAAAAAGTATTGATTAATTTAATACTCAATATATATTAACGGGATTTTTCATAAAAATGTAATACTTTTACCTCATTTTTATATCATAAGTAACCAATTACACTTTCTTCGATTTAAAAGATTGTTTTAACGAACATTAATTAAAAATACGATTATCGTTAACTTTCTCAGTTAAGTGCTAACATTGCATTCTACGTCATCTTTTTTATCCAGGTTTGTTCATTCTCTTTGACCTCCAATACAATCAAATCCGACTTCAACCTTCTTTTCTCTTCCTTTATCTTCTTCAAATGCATCTCTTATTATTTCATCCATCATTCCACTTACTTTTTATACATATACATTGAAACAACTCAACCCGTATTTAACACGAGTAAATTTTTTTTAAGTAATTAAAACATTTACGCGCCATTCAATGATGTAAACCATTCCATACGATCCATTAAAACAATACCACAAGTTAAATGTTTACAATAGGCACGAAGGCCATTAATTAAATGTAATACAAGATCGACCCATTTAAAATGATAGTTTTAATCCAAACTACACCCGAGCATGGTTTGGGGCTAAACTACCCAAAACGCTAAGTCGACTTCAAAAGCTTCAAAACAAATCTAACATGGGGAACTAGTATCCAATAACCCCCTTCCCTTTGTCCGCACATGCATCTAAAAAGATAAACAACGAGAGGGGTAAGCTAACGCTTAGTGAATGCAATAATTATACATGTGCATATATAACCTACTTACTTGCAATCACTTACACAATACCGCATACAAGCTAGCAATTCAACAACCATGCAAACAACATGCATAAACTACTATCCGCAATTCACAATAAGCTAGCAACGTCAATAGCATATGGTTCACAATTTAATATGCTAACACTAATTTACACAACCATGGTTAACCAATTTAACAAGGGAACGATACATGAAAGACCGTCGGAGTTCATAGCATCCATTAGTGTTACTTAACACCGCGTAATCACTAATCTCCCGGGTGATGTCTTAAACACCGCGACTAACTCACCCACATGACAATGTGGTGTCTTGAACACCGCGACAATTCCACATGTCAATCAAACCAATGAGTGATGTCTTGAACACCGCGACAATTCCACTCCCATGACAATGTGGTGTCTTGAACACCGCGACAATTCCACATGTCAATCAAACCAATGAGTGGTGTCATAAACACCGCGACAATTCCACTCGTTACGTAGAATGTGGAGTCTTAAACACCGCGACTTTCTCACATTTCACGCTACACAAATAAATACATTATATACTTACACGCATAATTATTCCACTCACCTTAACACGTCGTTGGTGAATAAACACTTCCGTATGCTTCAAAGCAAAGTACCTAATACATTAAGTACACATTCAATACACAACTTGTGGAACTAACCACAATACTTACCTTTGAGCATTTAATGACCCAAATGCATTAAATGACTCACATCCACCAAAACTGCCCATTAATGGCCATGACTCGTCATAAATCACTAAAAGCTAGTGATTAGAGTCTACTATTACCAACTAACACAATTTATGGGTAATTCATACCCATTTCACCCAACTAGGTCAACAATTACCCATTTGACCCATTTTGATACTTAGACTTACAAATTTTTGTCAAACTTAACCCATTTACAAATCTTTCATCAATTACAAGTGTAATAGTGACTAACAACACCATTTAACACTTGCAACCTCAATCCATATGACCAAAACCCTAGACTAACACCTTTTGGGTTTTCTTGCATCATATTAACCCAAATCCACCCCATTAAGTCCCCAAATGGGTCTTACAAGACTCAAATGGCCAAACCCTAGCCATAAATTAACTAAAACTCAAAATACGGAGTTAAGACTTACCAACGCTATCTGAAACGACCCGTCAAAGTATACTTGACGACCATCGTTATCTTGGTCCCACAGCTTGATCATAACTCTATATGAATTTGATAAATAACCTTGCATTCTTTATTTAAAAATGATTTCCCATAAAGGAAACCTACCAAGATATGTAAGTTTAGAAAAACCATACATTATTACTTAACCCAAAAGTTGACCAAAACAAAGTCAACTACATCCACTATTAAATGTATCAAAATAGAATGCAAGTTAATGTTTAACAAAAGCTGCCATCATAAATATGCAAACTCTCTAAGCACAGCGGAAGCAATCAATCATGAACCTGAGAATAAAACATGCGAGTAACTGTCAACAAAAATGTTGAGTGAATTATAGGTTTAATATTGCAAACAATATTTAATGTAAACCATAAAAATTTATGTTTGAAAACATAAAAACTCCTTTTTGGACCACAAAATTATATGCTAGAAAACATATAAAAATATTATTCCATTTTTCGTGAGCCACCTGGTAACCACTTAACCATTTATTTACCCTTGCCAAACATAATAAATAATATACACCGAACAAGTGTATCTTCAACTAAATACGAAGTACTAAACATTCCGATTATAAATTGCTAGCGCGACTAGCTCGAAATGGGGTTGTCAAACCCGATAGATCTATCCGTAGGATTCGCGTTCACCAGTAGAAACCAGTGATTACAGTTACCAGACTAGGGAATATTTTTGTTCAACTCACAATGAATAATTTAAACCAACCTCCACTTGAGTGCAAAATATAAAATAAATAGCAAGTATTCTCATCCCAAAAGATTTAAATAGAAAAAGGGGACTATAACTCACCTTAATAGCAAATGAAGTAACCACGCAAATAAGCGAACAGCAAATGAAGTAAAGTGATCAGGAATGATCACAACACCGACCTATAAATAAAGCAGGTCGATATAAATAACTAACTTAGGTCAATTCTTAGTATGATAGCTATTGTACATGTTGCAAGTAGACATAAAACAATACTCAACATGCATCGGTTTGATCGGAACAGCGTACGGACACACACTTTCTATTTTTAGGAAGTTTCTATTTTTAGCAGGTTTCCATTTTTGGAAAGTTTCTATTTAGGAAAGTTTCTATTTTAGGAAAGTTTCTATTTTAGGAAAGTTTCCAAATTTAGGAAAGTTTCTATTTTAGGAAAGTTTCTAAATTTAGAAAGTTTCCATATTTAGAAAGTTGCTATTTTTAGAAAGTATATAAGTTAGGAAAGTTTCCTTAATTAGAAAGTCAACAAAAGTCAACTGAAAGTCAAAGTCAATCGAAAGTCAACTCAAAAGTCAACCTTGGTCAAACATAGTCAACGTTAATTTTAAAAGTATAAGTTATATTAATAATATAGGTTATAACGTTAATTAAAGTCATATATGTATAATTATGTCATAACATAAGTTTAATTAAATTAAAATGAATTATTAAAGTTAACATAAGTTTAAATGATATAATTAATATAACATAAGTATTTAATTAATTAATTAAATATTAATAATAGTATAAGTATTAATAATTAATAATAGATTTTAAATCATATCATAAGTATTATTAATTAATAATGAATTATTAATCATATCATAAGTTTCTAATTATCATTATTAAATCATAAGTATTTAATAATTAAATTATAATTAAATAATAACTAAGCCTTATAATAATTAAATAATTAATTAATCCTTATTATAAGTCTTATTATAATAATCTCACAATATAAGTTTAATACTTACCATAAGTATTTTTCATTAACAATAAAAGTATTATTAATCATAAGTTTAATTAAATGTTTAATTAAATCATAATTAATTAAAAAATGATATAGTAAATATATATATATATCATAAGTCTTAAATTAAATAATTACTTTTTATATCATAAGTAATTTATTAATAATGAAATTCATTGTTTGTATCATAAGTCATAATTAATAACCATAAGTTTTAATTAAAAGTTCATCGGGTCATAACTTGAGCCCCGGGAATCAGTTTTCGGCGAGTCTTATATATATCTTCGCCTAACCAACCCACCCAACACATTAGTGTGCTCAAGAACACCCTAAAAACAGAAAACAAGTCGTGACTTACAGCCATAAATCAACTTGTAGCTTTAATCCGTTCAAAAACATGTTTTAGTCATGCCGGGTGATCCGTGGCTCAGATTTCGATGACTCGAACATGAAAGTTCATCCCATCATCAATCCTAACACACTAGTACACCCTAAAGACTCCAAAGATGATCACAAAGTTGGACCATGCCTGTACCAATTCGTTTTCACAATTTAATCTCAACAAAACACCATTTTAAGCATAACTAGAGCTCCGGGAATCGAAATGACATGAATCCGGAGTCTAAAATTAATGTCTTGATGAGAGGAACTCATCTAAACACTTTAATTTCACTTTTATATCAGTTATATATACAGAAAACAACAATCAAACCGCTGTCCCAAAACAATCAAACCGAAAACATATATAATCGAGCATTTCTACGCATACAATCAACAATACAATAACATATAAGCATCATACTATCATTATAACATATAAAAACAGAAAAATTAAAGAAAAATTAAAAATCTAGGGTTAGGGTTTATACCCTAATTAAGAATTGAAGGATATGAACGCGTAGAGAACGAGATGTAGAATCCAGAAACGATGAAAGCCCTTTGATTTGAGTCCTTGATTGAAGAAGATGATGATGTTTCTGAATGGTGGTCATTCTAAACAAGAAAAGGAGAAGAGAGGAATGTTAAAATGAAAGCTAGGGTTAAATTGAGGAGTATTTTTGGTGTTTTAATCAAATGAATCACTATTTAGAAGAAATGGCAAAACCACCCCCTTCCCTTGACAATTTTCGGATGAAATATGATGGGTGGGCCCCAATTATGGGCCAACTTGATGCTAAGATTATTTTCTTGTGGCCCGAATGCCCGAACAAAACCCGAAACGCGAAAACACGACTACGCGATGGAAAATTCGGAGAGATATTAATTACGCGACGAAAAATATATATAAACACTATATATAAATATATGACATTAAAATATCATATTTAAAATTATTAGGACTTAAAAATCTCAAAAGCTCGACCGTTGGTTTGAAAACCGAAAAGATTCGCCGGATAGAAATCCGTGACACGTAGAAACGTATAACTTGAAATATGAATACAAATATTCATATAACACATATTAATTAATATATTATTACTAAAATAATAATATAGATCATAGAAATGACGTGGCACGAATAACAATTAACGGTCGTTAAATAATTAACGGTAAAAGATAACGGAAAAAGTAGGGTAGTTACAGTACCTTCCAGTTACGAAAATTTCGCCCCGAAATTTAAGCAGGTGCAGGGGTTGACTCAGCATCTGGGAACAAATGCGGGTACTTTTGCTTCAACTGATCTTCACGCTCCCAAGTAAACTCGGGACCGCGTCTGGCGTTCCATCTAACCTGGACAATAGGAGTTCTGCTATGCTTGAGAGTCTTAACCTCTCGGTCCATAATTTTAACAGGTTCCTCAATAAAATGAAGTTGCTTATCAACATGAAGTTCCTCCAGAGGAATAGTCTTATCGGCCTCGGCCAAACACTTCTTTAAGTTCGATACATGAAAAACATCGTGAACAGCACTGAGTTCTTGTGGCAATTTCAAACGATATGCCGCTGGTCCAACTCTCTCAATAATCTCAAACGGTCCAACAAAACGAGGACTCAACTTTCCCCTTTTACCAAAACGTATCACACCCTTCCAAGGTTAAACCTTTAACATAACACGGTCACGAACCTAAAATTCTATATCTTTCCTTCCCTTATCGGCATAACTCTTTTGCCGACTTCTGGTAGTTCTCAAACTTTCCTTAATCTGTACGATCTTCTTGGTAGTCTCATAAATAATTCATGGACCTGTGAGTTGAGCATTCCCAACCTCATTCCAGCAGACAGGAGACCTACACTTTCTACCATACAGTGCTTCAAAAGGTGCGGCATAATACTTGCATGATAACTGTTATTATAAGAAAATTCAGCCAGTGGCAAGTACTTATCCCAACCATTACCAAAATCAATGATGCATGCTCGTAACATGTCTTCCAACGTTTGAATGGTCCTTTCACTCTGACCATCTGACTGTGGATGATAAGCAGTGTTCATATACAATTTAGTTCCCAAAGAATCTTGTAAGGACTGCCAAAACCTCGATGTAAATCGACTGTCTCGGTCCGAAATAATAAATACGGGAACACCATGTCTAGAAACAATCTTCTTCAAATACAAACGAGTAAGCTTCTCCTTCGATTCTGTTTCCTTAATTGGCAAGAAATGAGCTGACTTAGTGAGTCGATCAACAATCACCCCAAATGGTATCATAACCACCCACAACTCTCGGTAATTTCGCATTAAGTCCATCGTAATACCTTCTCACTTCCACTCGGGAATCTCAGGTTGCACCAAAAGTCCAGACGGTTTTTGATGTTCAACTTTAACCTTAGCACAGGTCAAACACTTAGCCACATACGTAGCCACATCAGCTTTCAAATTAGACCACCAATACAGCTCCTTAAGATCATGATACATCTTTCCTGAACCAGGATGAATAGAGTACCTAGACTTATGAGCCTCATCTAAAATAAGTTGTCGCAAATCACCAAACTTCGAAAACCAAAGGCGTCCCGCAAAATACCGAGTACCATCGGTTCGTACCTCTAACTGTTTACTCGAGCCTCAGACCTTCCCGTTACAAAATTCTCCTCCTTCAAGGCTTCTTGTTGAGCTGCAAGAATCTGCCTTGCGAGGTTTGTTCGAATGGTCATATTTAAGGCTCTAAACCTACGAGGTTCAACTATTTCTTTTCGAATCAAAGCATCAGCCACGACATTGGCTTTTTTTCGGAATGGCTAAAGGAGTTCACAATCATAATCGTTCAACAATTCCACCCATCTTCGCTACCTCATATTCCACTGTCTTTGATCAAAGATATGTTGAAGACTTTTGTGATCAGTGTACACTGCACTTTTGACCTCATATAGATAATGTCTCCATATCTTAAGCGCCAACACAACAGCTCCCAATTCTAAATCGTGGGTCGTATAATTCTGCTCGTGAATCTTCAACTGACGTGACGCGTAAGCAATGACTTTCTTTCACTGCATCAAAACACAACCAAAGTCTTGACACGAAGCATCATAATAGATAACAAAATCATCATTACCCTCGGGTAGTGATAATATCGGTGCAGAAATTAACTTCTTCTTCAGAGTTTGGAAAGCAGACTCTTGTTCACTCTTCCACTCGTACTTCTTCCCCTTATGCGTTAAAGCAGTCAGAGGTTTCGCTACTCGTGAAAAATCTTGAATGAACCTTCTATAATAGCCTGTCAAACCTAGGAACTGACGAATCTGAGTAGGAGTTTTCATAATCTCCCACTTCTCAATCGCCTCAATCTTAGCAGGATCAACTTGTATTCCCTGTTTACTAACAATATGTCCAAGGAATTGAACTTCTCTTAACCAGAAGGCACACTTAGAGAACTTAGCGTACAACCCTTCTTTTCTCAATAAATCAAGCACCAACCTCAAATGTTCTTCGTGTTCCTCATCACTCTTAGAATAAATAAGGATGTCGTCGATGAAAACAATAACGAATTTGTCCAGATAGGGTCTACACACACGGTTCATGAGGTCCATGAACACAGCAGGTGCATTTATTAATCCGAACGGCATAACAAGGAATTCAAAGTGACCATAACGGGTACGGAAAGCGGCTTTCGGAATATCAGTTTCTTTAACGTGCAATTGGTGATAAACGGAATGAAGACCAATCTTAGAATAAATGGACGAACCTTGAAGTTGATCGGACAGATCATCAATTCTCGGAAGAGGGTAATGGTTTTTAATAGTAAGCTTGTTCAATTCACGATAATCAATGCACAAACGAAACGAACCATCTTTCCTCTTAACAAAAAAAACAGGAGCTCCCCAAGGGGACAAACTGGGATGAATGAAATATAGTTGCAACAAGGAGTAGTCACATCGGTGGCATAGATATTTAAGGCTATTCTCTCAAGGGAGATAACGAGGATCATGGACTTCAAAATAGATTTTCATTACATTTCCGAAAGGAAGACGTACGAAAGGTGTGATATTTCAACGAGAGTGAACTTCCTTGTACAATGAGCGAGGAAATCTAAGATTTATCCATATTCTTAAATTTATGTGCGGATGAAAAGAACACGAATCGTGGGTTATAAAGAATGGCCGACTCTAGGTGAGATGAATCTCTAAAAATAATTTCGTGCACCTCAAAGTGTTGAATCCTATGATTGATGTTTACGAGGGTGTTGCGGTTGACAGCGAATATTGAGAGTAGAAACTCCTCAAACGATCTAGTGTAATATATATCCATGATACCCACTATAACAACAGTTGGGGTAGAAACCCACCTAGCGCCTTTTCTACAATAGGGTGACCACCGAGTGTACCCCAGAAAATTGATTTATCGGTCCGCGTTTCGGCCATGTCCAACCATAAGAGGGTAAATTTTACGAGCGCAAGGACTTTCCAACAAATTTTATAAAACCGGCATCCAAAGTGGTGTAAGAGTTTCTATCAATGAACTTAATGGTAAGTTTCATCCTTAAACGGAGGATGAGGGGAACTGTGATCCAAACACTCTGAAGAGTAATGCGAAAATTTGATAAAATCAATCAAAGGAGTTTTGAAAACCTTTAAACGTTTGATGTGACAACTTAAACGGAATGAAGTTCTTAGTAAATTTAGAAGTATGTACAACGTGTACCATTTTATATAAAACAAATTGACTTAGTCAAACAACTCAATAATTGAGTGGTTTTTAAAATAATTTTGAAGGTATGATTTAGTATATACTAGCCAAAATAGGTAAGGGTAATTTATTCATTTGAATCCATACGTATATATATGATTTTATAAATTGTATACATGACAAAATATTTCATTACTTCTATTCGCCCATAAATCTCGTGAGAACTGCCCAATTAAACAAATGTGTAAAACTCCAGATGATAACAGAGTATCTGTATTTCAGAGGTTACAAGTTGAAGTAAGATCGTGGAAGATCGAGTAAAGGACTTGAATCATCGTGCGACATTTGACCAACAAATGTTACGAGGTCATGAAAACCAATGAGTTAAATGTTGTTTTAACTATTATCAGGACATAAGTCCTTGGGCCAAAACTGTTCCCGAGCGAAGCTGTTGCTAACAAGCGAGTTATGAAGGATAGAGCATGAGATAGATAATCTGGTTAAAACGAGCTTCTCGTATATCAACAAATAAGATAATGAATATTTTCCCTACCCATGTAATACATCAGAATTTCTGAATGAGTAGTGCAAAAATTTTCTTTGACTCGCTTTCTATTCCTCATGTCACAATATTGGGACTTCTTTATGAATTAACGTAATATAATCACGTTGGCCTGACGCCATTATATTTCACTAATTCATAGTTCCATTCCAATAGCACTACATGAGGTCAGGACACGCGATCAACCTCGGATTTCCACACAATTTCTCTAAAATGATTTCTTAAACAATGTACTAAGAATAGCACAAGAGACATAAACATCAAAAGTAACGAATAGGAGTAACGATGACATAAAAATGTCTTTGAAGTACCAAGAATCTCTAAAAGTCAAGAATGACATCCATCGGTTTCACCAACCGAGGTGTTCTTATAAAAGATGAACTCGCATGAGTCGGAGAATACGTTTAAATCGGAATGGGAGTTCCTCCCGGATTCAGAACATAATAGAGATGTATGTATGATAACAATATACATACCAATACGATACAAATAATCACATATAATAATATATTATCGGCCGGGCTGTAGACTAGACTCACTAATGCACCCTATTGACTCGGGTAACGACATCAATGCAGCCTAATTCCCTACAACCAACGCTCTGATACCAACTGAAATGACCCCTTAAAGTGTACTTGATGAACATCGTTATCTTGGTCCCACAGCTTGATCATAACTCTATATGAATTTGATAAATAACCTTGCATTCTTTATTTAAAAACGATTTCCCATAAAGGAAACCTACCAAGATATGTAAGTTTAGAAAAACCATACATTATTACTTAACCCAAAAGTTGACCAAAACAAAGTCAACTACATCCACTACTAAATGTATCAAAATAGAATGCAAGTTAATGTTTAACAAAAGCTGCCATCATAAATATGCAGACTCTCTAAGCACAACGGAAGCAATCAATCATGAACCTGAGAATAAAACATGCGAGTAACTGTCAACAAAAATGTTGAGTGAATTATAGGTTTAATATTGCAAATAATATTTAATGTAAACCATAAAAATTTATGTTTGAAAACATAAAAACTCCTTTTTGGACCACAAAATTATATGCTAGAAAACATATAAAAACATTATTCCATTTTTCGTGAGCCACCTGGTAACCACTTAACCATTTATTTACCCTTGCCAAACACAATAAATAATATACACCGAACAAGTGTATCTTCAACTAAATACGAAGTACTAAACATTCCGATTATAAATTGCTAGCGCGACTAGCTCGAAATGGGGTTGTCAAACCCGATAGATATATCCGTAGGATTCGCGTTCACCAGTAGAAACCAGTTATTACAGTTACCAGACTATGGAATATTTTTATTCAACTCACAATGAATAATTTAAACCAACCTCCACTTGAGTCCAAAATATAAAATAAATTGCATGTATTCTCATCCCAAAAGATTTAAATCGAAAAAGGGGACTATAACTCACCTTAATAGCAAACGAAGTAACCACGCAAATAAGCGAACAGCAAATGAAGTAAAGTGATCAGGAATGATCACAACACCGACCTATAAATAAAGCAGGTCGATTTAAATAACTAACTTAGGTCAAGTCTTAGTATGTTAGCTATTGTACATGTTGCAAGTAGACATAGAACAATACTCAACATGCATCGGTTTGATCGGAACAGCGTACGGACACACACTTTCTATTTTTAGGAAGTTTCTATTTTTAGCAGGTTTCCATTTTTGGAAAGTTTCTATTTAGGAAAGTTTCTATTTTAGAAAAGTTTCTATTTTAGGAAAGTTTCTATTTTTGGAAAGTTTCCAAATTTAGGAAAGTTTCTATTTTAGGAAAGTTTCTAAATTTAGAAAGTTTTCATATTTAGAAAGTTGCTATTTTTGGAAAGTATATAAGTTAGGAAAGTTTCCTTAATTAGAAAGTCAACAAAAGTCAACTGAAAGTCAAAGTCAATCAAAAGTCAACTCAAAAGTCAACCTTGGTCAAACATAGTCAACGTTAATTTTAAAAGTATAAGTTATATTAATAATATAGGTTATAACGTTAATTAAAGTCATATATGTATAATTATGTCATAACATAAGTTTAATTAAATTAAAATGAATTATTAAAGTTAACATAAGTTTAAATGATATAATTAATATAACATAAGTATTTAATTAATTAATTAATTAAATATTAATCATAATATAAGTATTATTAATTAATAATAGATTTTAAATCATATCATAAGTATTATTAATTAATAATGAATTATTAATCATATCATAAGTTTCTAATTATCATTATTAAATCATAAGTATTTAATAATTAAATTATAATTAAATAATAACTAAGCCTTATAATAATTAAATAATTAATTAATCCATATTATAAGTCTTATTATAATAATCTCATAATATAAGTTTAATACTTACCATAAGTATTTTTCATTAACAATAAAAGTATTATTAATCATAAGTTTAATTAAATGTTTAATTAAATCATAATTAATTAATAAATGATATAGTAAATATATATATCATAAGTATTAAATTAAATAATTACTTTTTATATCATAAGTAATTTATTAATAATGAAATTCATTATTTATATCATAAGTCATAATTAATAACCATAAGTTTTAATTAAAAGTTCATCGGGTCATAACTTGAGCCCCGGGAATCAGTTTTCGGCGAGTCTTATATATATCTCCGCCTAACCAACTCACCCGACACATTAGTGTGCTCAAGAACACCCCAAAAACAGCAAACAAGTCGTGACTTACAGCCATAAATCAACTTGTAGCTTTAATCCGTTCAAAAACATGTTTTAGTCATGCCGGGTGATCCGTGGCTCAGATTTCGATGACTCGAACATGAAATTTCATCCCATCATCAATCCTAACACACTAGTATACCCTAAAGACTCCAAAGATGATCACAAAGTTGGACTATACCTGTACCAATTCGTTTTCACAATTTAATCTCAACAAAACACCATTTTAAGCATAACTAGAGCTCCGGGAATCGAAATGACATGAATCCGGAGTCTAAAATTAATGTATTGATGAGAGGAACTCATCTAAACACTTTAATTTCACTTTTATATCAGTTATAAATACAGAAAACAACAATCAAACCGCTGTCCCAAAACAATCAAACCGAAAACATATATAATCGAGCATTTCTACGCATACAATCAACAATACAATAACATATAAGCATCATACTATCATTATAACATATAAAAACAGAAAAATTAAAGAAAAATTAAAAAGCTAGGGTTAGGGTTTATACCCTAATCAAGAATTGAAGGATATGAACGCGTAGAGAACGAGATGTAGAATCCGGAAACGATGAAAGCCCTTTGATTTGAGTGCTTGATTGAAGAAAATGATGATGTTGCTGAATGGTGGTCATTCTAAACAAGAAAAGGAGAAGAGAGGAATGTTAAAATGAAAGCTAGGGTTAAAATGAGGAGTATTTTTGGTGTTTTAATCAAATGAATCACTATTTAGAAGAATGGCAAAACCACCCCCTCCCCTTGACAATTTTCGGCTGAAATATGATGGGTGGGCCCTAATTGTGGGCCAACTTTATGCTAAGATTATTTTCTTGTGGCCCAAATGCCCAAACGAAACCCGAAATGCGAAAACACGACTACGCGATGGAAAATTCGGAGAGATATTAATTACGCGACGAAAAATATATATAAACACTATATATAAATATATGACATTAAAATATCATATTTAAAATTATTAGGACTTAAAAATCCCAAAAGCTCGATCGTTGGTTTGAAAACCGAAAAGATTCGCCGGATAGAAATCCGCGACACGTAGAAACGTATAACTTGAAATATGAATACAAATATTCATATAACACATATTAATTAATATATTATTACTAAAATAATAATATTTTCTCATAGAAATGACGTGGCACGAATAAAAATTAACGGTCGTTAAATAATTAACGGTAAAAGATAACGAAAAAAGTAGGGTAGTTACACTATCCACTCGTAGCTAAGAACGAGGGGAACAATATTACTTCTTGCTCCTAAGATCGAATCTCAAATCTTCACTCTCAAATCTCACCTTGAATCTAAATGGGTTTTGTGTGTTGAGAGGAAATAGAGAAAGAAAATGGAAAAGAAATGAAATAAAATGGATAAGTGGTTGAGATTTAATGTCCCAATCAGATCCATACTTGAAAAGACGAAAATGCCCCCGAACCACACCATTTAAAATCTGAATTCGGAACCAGTTGCACAGGAAGGTCGCGGCGTGACCCCCTTTCTCGCGGCGCGACAATACAAGCGATTTTCTACCAGTTAAACATGCCTCCTGAAATTGGTTTATGTTAAATGTCTCGGCGCGACATCCCTCACCGCGGCGCGGCAATGGCATGCACCTGACTATTTCGACTACATTAAACCAATTATTAATTTATACGACTAGTACACCCCGTTCACGCTTCCTATATACGTCTAAACTTCGTCTTTAAGCTTCACATGACTTAATACCCACAAAACCCATGCATATACTTATACATGCATACATTCCAATATATATATATATATATATATATATATATATATATATATATATATATATATATATATATATATATATATATATATATATATATATATATATATATATATATACATACATACATTTACACATTAATTAACACTTATTTCATTTCATCACATAACGAACGAGTTATAAGCGTACTAACAATTAAATATGTACCTTTAGACATGTACGGGAAAACGGGATGTTACATACATACACATACATGAATTTATAACCCTAACCATCAATGGAACATTTCCCTAATTACTCAGGCATGGAGATTGATCTGCTATCTCGTCACGCAATAAATCATTTGTTCTTAGGTCAAATTGAAACCAAAATATATTAAATCGCAAATTCCATAAAAATGTAACTTTTTTTTACCTCATTTTCATATTATGGACAACTTATTATACTTTCGTAGATTCAAAAGATCGCTTTAACAAATGTTAATAAAAAGATGAGTGTCGTTAACTTTCTCAGTTAAGTGCCAACGTCGCATTCCACGTCATCTTTTTTCCACATTTGTTCATTCTCTGTGACCTCTAATCCAATCAAATCCGATTTGAACCTTCTTTTGTTCTCCTTCATATTCTTCAATTGTATCGGTTATTCTTTTATCCATCATTCCACTTACTTTTATGCCTATACATACACATATGTAACGACCCAACCCGTTATCCAACCGAAAATACGCCTTAAAAAAAAAAATTCTGGTTCAGTGTATCTGGACGGCGTCCAGTTGTGATCCAAATGCACTGTAAAATTCTGTTTCCAAGTTCCAACTTACGCGAACGAAAAACCCGCTTCCCGACACTTTTAAACTAAACGGTTTTCACAACATGTTATAATAATTAAAACTAAGAGTTTTCCACGATAAAACCAAGTTTTACGACACCGGGCCCACATCGGTCGTTTTACGACTTTCGTACAAAATTACAAGTTTTCGACCACGTGAGTTTTAACTTAAACTAAAAACCGAGCATGGTGATTGGGGATACGCTACCCAATCCTAATCAAATCCAAAAGCACGTCTTCTAAGCAACTACGGAAGTCCACTAATTCCTACGCTTACCTGAGCCATCGCATCCGTGCAAATCTATAAAAATGTAAACAACGAGAGGGTAAGCTAACGCTTAGTGAGTGAGAATATACTACATACATATATATGCATAAAATGGACACGCCACACAAATAATCAAATATCACATACCGGGGCATCCAAGTATAAGGCAAACTAAGCATACCGTTCAACCGCTATATAACAAGCTAATAACATCAACAATATAAGTACACCAACGATGATGCGTACAACGCCAATAAGCTACACTCGGAGGGTTAGCTACATCACAACAATACAACAATAAAGCGTAAAACGCCCAAGGTTAACCCCTTAACCCAATACCAAAAGTCAATTACCAAAATACCAAAATGAAGATTGGCCGAACTACACTAGCCTTAGTAAATCCGCATCCACACGAGATTACTATCTTCAATACCACCACAACATCGAGGTTGGTTGAACTACACGAGCCTTAGTGAATCCGCAACCACACGAGATCACTACCTCAATAAGATGACCGAACCACACGAGTCATCGTGAATCCGCATCCACACGTGATCCACTTCTCCAATCACAACTCAATACCAACCCTTCGCCATTGGGGTTGTATAATCCATATCACAAGCACATGTGATAACGTATACACAAAGTGTGCACCTCGCCAAAGGTGGTCAACCAAAAATGCACAACCGTGCCAATTGGACCTATTACACAAGTCCATCAAATCCACCTATATGTGAAGTGAGCTCTATAACCAAGAACCACTTCACCCGACCCGCACCCATCCTACACATACATATGCATATAGGATATTAACACTCACCTTGTCGTCTTGATGAATGCTACCGAATAATCCGTAACTCGCCGATGGAATGTACCTATTCCAATATCACAAATGCAACAACACAATTAGAGTGTATTTACAAACCAACTCAAATCGACACTTAGTGCAATTTTGACCCATTGCACTTCTAAGCACCAAACCGCGTCCAAACCAACCAATAATCACTAACACAAGTGAGAATGGTCCTAATATGCTAACTAAATCCGAACACAAGTGTTAACCACTCGTCTCGCCCAATTTGACACATAAACCCTAATTTTGACCCATTTCAAAATTAATCGACCAAATACCCTCAAATGGGTTCCAACACTTCCATAATCACTAACACTAGTGGTTATACCCATTATCAAAGCTTAATCATGGCCAAAACGTCAACCAACCCAAAACCCGCCATGTGACCACAATAACTAGTCACCATAAACTCACTTCATCATCTAAAAGGGTTTCACAACTAACCAAGCTCAAACCCTAACTTGAATATCAAATCTAACAAATGAAATTCGGAGTTTGAACTTACCAATACTACCACAACGTAGCCGTGAACGAGATGAACAACTTTAGAACCCGAGCTTTGGCGAGAATCCGACTCCTTCTTCTCCAAATCAAGCTCTCTCTCTCACTAAAAATGAGTTTCTCTCACTAAGGTTTGAAGAGAGTGTTTGTGTGGGTGAATGAGGTCCACAAATGGCCAATGGATCAGCTTTGAAGGCTCCAAACCAACACCCAAGTGAAATTACCAATTTGCCCCTTTTTAAAATAAACTAACAGCTGGTCCGTCAGTTATGTTGGTCGGCGTCCCACCTTTCTTTGCTGGACGGCGTCCCAAAATTTGGACGGCGTCCCCTTCTACTGAAACAGGATCAGGGTCTTACAACTCTCATCCACTTAAATTGAATCACGTCCTCGTAATCTCCATCACTTAACCAACCGGACCAACACTCAATGGTCCTCAAACATACGTTCTAAAACGACTTCCGCCACACTTATCGTTAATCTCGAGGATTGTACTACTTACTAAATACACACGTGTACGCATGCCGGAACATGCAATGCACATAACATCCGAAATCTACCACAATCGTTTAACACACACGGAAACATCGTGTTTCCTTCCAACTTCTCGAGGCAATCCTTCTCAATGAATCGCCTTTAACACTAAATCGTCATCCGCGATTTATCAAATTCAC
Organism: Rutidosis leptorrhynchoides; assembly: GCF_046630445.1. NCBI lineage: Eukaryota > Viridiplantae > Streptophyta > Magnoliopsida > Asterales > Asteraceae > Rutidosis > Rutidosis leptorrhynchoides. The sequence goes on along the minus strand of NC_092333.1, from coordinate 614,093,820 downwards.
AAATTCGAGCACTAAAGCTTGCTCAATCCCTCACATCGGGAAAAACTCAACCAATCTCTTACCGAGATACCACGCTATAAGTAACCAAGTCTCAACCTATGGTCAATAACCCGAACGATGAAGACCGAACCAAACGAATCCTTATGGATAACACCTACCACTTAACATCCCTTGTAGTGCGCAATACGACCAATACGCAACTATCGTAACATCATAAGCAAACGACTAAATCCGCTAGCGTCCAACCGACTATGGCAACGCTAAATCCCAAGGTGTATAAAATCGACTATTGTCACACCCGTAACAACATGTGAGCGAAACAAGGCTATCGCATCACTAATCACACAACATGGTCCTCGCGACCCCACCATTGGTGTATAAAACAACCAATAGTTCTCAAATCCAATCAACATGAAGGCTGGCCGAAACTACACGCGCCTTAGTGAATCCGCACCACACGCGACTCACCACCTCCACCGCAACAACAATCGGGATTGGCCGAACTACACGCGCCTTAGTGAATCCGAACTACACGAGAGTCACTATCCCAACAGAATGACCGCATCCACACGTGTCATTGTGAATCCGAACTACACGAGACTCATTTCCTCAACATAATGATCGCATCCACATGTGTCATTGTGAATCCGAACTACACGAGACTCTCTTCCACAATAAGATGACCGAACTACAAGCGTCATCGTGAATCCGCATCCACACGTGATCCACCTCCCAAATCTCAGCACGGGAATGGTACTCCCATTCCCCATCGGTACTCGCATTTCCTGATACGTTATTCCTTACCGATATAACACTACTCCCATGATGAAGTTAGCGGACCGAGTCACGACCATAACCCACCAATCACCTACGCTCTTTTGGCCTCATACAACGAGTAGTGTAACATCGCGCACTGCTACACCATAGTGAGTCCTAGCGGATTACACTAGCCATCCACCCCAAACAAATATCCATTAGTGTACTTAACACCGCGTAACACTAACCCCCAGGTGGTGTCTTAACACCGCGACTAACCCACCCAAGTAAATCCATCATACACATACGCGCATCATACATATGCGCACACAACGCCAACACAATCGAGCAAGAACCGCCCATATCGCAAATTTTCAAAAAACAATAATTCTCCATAAGAGAATCCGCCACACACATCCCTTAACCGAGGGATCTCACCTTGCTCGCCAAACACGTCCATTATCTCTAAATGAGATTCGCCACACTACCACCTCGGTGATAATTTAAATCCAAAACCATAAGTTCAATTTATTCGAAATCGTACTTTTACCACAATCGACCAACGTAGGTTTCAACGTTAGCTCCGAATCCTTACGAGCATCGCCCAATATCAATACACTAGAACGCCTTCGTGTGAGAGTACCACTCCCACACTTAGAACTCCGTTCCATAACCACATCATCGAGATAAGGTATCCCATGATATACACTTCACAATACTTTGCCCTATCCATGAGCATACAAAGGATTTTAACCTATCCTTAAACACTTCGAACGAAGAGTTCACCAAAAATTACACGAACTTTAATCTTGCAATCCTCTGATTGCTCTAGTTTTCCAAATTTCCACCTAGTCACTCATGTACCTAAGGGTTTCCCTCCGGTACCCTAAGTACAATGTAACCACTACACCATCGGAGTCGAATACCACGCTAGTAGGTATGAAAGGGGCACCTAACATCGCGTCACGTAGACTCCATCACCAACACACATCGAGATCAAACACTCGATCTTTAGGGTTTTATCCACCCTTCGAACCTCATGGTTCATCAACTTCAACCCGAAAGCAAACACGCGCTTAACGATCGAACACCAAAGCCCATATCCATGGCTTGGTAGAAACATTTCTCAACACTAAGGAATGCTTGGTTGCACCAAGTCTTACGCCCTTCGCTCATTAATCAAAACGTCACCGTAGGGTAATTCCATTAGGAACGTCACCTATAACAATACTATGCACAACCCAAGGCATTTAACAAACCCGAACTCAATCGGCACATGATAAATAATCAAAGGACATATTTATTAAAACGAAAAGTACCTTAATGTCTTCTCGTCACCCCCGTCCCCACGAACTCGGGACACTCCGATTTATGATGTCCTTCTTCTTGGCAATTGAAGCACACCGTGCCATCACCCTTTGGCACCGAACATTCCCAAGACTTGTGACCCCTCACACCACAATTGTAACACCTAGACGCACTAGAATCCGATATACTCGTCCGTATACCACCCGTGCTCACACTTGCACCCCTAGCTCTTTTACTTGGAACGCCATATGAAACAACCCTTCTCTCACTTGAAGGTTCGCCAATCTTCGATCGCGAATACGACTCGAAACCCCTAGCCACCGCGAATAACTCCCCAAACGACTTCGGTGACCCCGACTAATTTTATTCTTCAAGTCATCATTCAAAGTCCGATAGAAATCTTCCATCAACAAACGATCATTCCCCATATACTCCGGGCAAAAACGAGCCTTCGCCATAAAGGTCGTCTTGAGAGTATTCAAATCCATAGAACCCTGTTGCAAATTTCGCAACTCATTACGCAATTCCGACAAATCGGCTGAAGTCCGGAATTCCTCGAAGAATTCCTTCTTAAAATCTTCCTACGATAACCTCATAAACGCTTCTCCACCGACAAGATCAATCTTACCATCCAACCAATCCTTCGCTCTACCCCGCAACAAGCTAGTAGCGAGTCTTGTCATCTTCTCGGGAGGGCATTCAATAGTGCGAAAACACCCTTCGACTTCCGAGATCCATGTTGTGCTTACCAAAGGATCCGGGTTTCCGTCATACATCGGGGGTTTAGTCCTCATGAAGCTCCTTTCGTCTCGATCCCGTTTCCCGTCGCCATTCTAAAGAATGCAAAATGATTAGTCCACGAATGTATAAAACCACACGCACAACACCGCCCCATCTTGCTAAACACTCGTCGTACATCACTTGTTAGACACGATTTGCACCCGTAATAAGGTTTGCAAGTCCTTATTACGCACACACGTCGTATCAACTTGTTAGTACAACGACCGCCTCGCTCGATGATATAAACAACACAACCAAATATTCTACGTGACATAAACACACGCAAGAATAATGTCACAATACAAGCCAATACCCTAGTTAGTTCACCTACACGCTAAGGCACTAACCAAGTTCCCATTCCGACCCGTACACCTACAATTCCCGCAACAAATAAGCACACACAAAAGTCTAAGTCTAGGCACCTATCTCAAGTCACCTAAATCCCTTAGACCATGCTCTGATACCACTTGTAACGACCCAACCCGTTATCCAACCGAAAATACGCCTTAATTTTTTTTATGGTTCAGTGTATCTGGACGGCGTCCAGTTGTGAAATACAGGACGGCTTCCAATCATTTTGGACGACGTCCAAATGCACTGTAAAATTCTGTTTCCAAGTTCCAACTTACGCGAACGAAAAACCCGCTTCCCGACACTTTTAAACTAAACGGTTTTCACAACATGTTATACTAATTAAAACTAAGAGTTTTCCATGATAAAATCAAGTTTTACGACACCGGGCTCACATCGGCCGTTTTACGACTTTCGTACAAAATTTCAAGTTTTTGACCACGTGAGTTTTAGCTTAAACTAAAAACCGAGCATGGTGATTGGGGATACGCTACCCAATCCTAATAAAATCTAAAAGCACGTCTTCTAAGCAACTACGCAAGTCCTCTAGTTCCAACGCTTACCCGAGCCACCGCATCCATGCAAATCTATAAAAATGTAAACAACGAGAGGGTAAACTAATGCTTAGTGAGTGAGAATATACTACATATATATATATATATATATATATATATATATATATATATATATATATATGCATAAAATGGACACGCCACACAAATAATCAAATATCACATACCTGGGCATCCAAGTATAAGGCAAACTAAGCATACCGTTCAACCGCTATATAACAAGCTAATAACATCAACAATACACCAACGATGATGCGTACAACGCCAATAAGCTACATCCGGAGGGTTAGCTACATCACAACAATACAACAATAAAGCGTAAAACGCCCAAGGTTAACCCCTTAACCCAATACCAAAAGTCAGTTACCAAAATACCAAAATGAAGATTGGCCGAACTACACGAGCCTTAGTAAATCCGTATCCACACGAGATTACTATCTTCAATACCACCACAACATCGAGGTTGGCCGAACTACACGAGCCTTAGTGAATCCGCAACCACACGAGATCACTACCTCAATAAGATGACCGAACCACACGAGTCATCGTGAATTCGTATCCACACATGATCCACTTCTCCAATCACAACTCAATACCAACCCTTCGCCATTGGGGTTGTATAATCCATATCACAAGCACATGTGATAACGTACACACAAAGTGTGCACCTCGCCAAAGGTGGTCAACCAAAAATGCACAATCGTGCCAATTGGACCTATTACACAAGTCCATCAAATCCACCTATATGTGAAGTGAGCTCTATAACCGAGAACCACTTCACCCGACCCGCACCCATCCTACACATACATATGCACATAGGATATTAACACACACCTTGTCGTCTTGATGAATGCTACCGAATAATCCGCAACGAGCCGATGGAATGTACCTATTCCAATATCACAAATGCAACAACACAATTAGAGTGGATTTACAAACCAACTCAAATCGACACTTAGTGCAATTTCGACCCATTGCACTTCTAAGCACCAAACCGCGTCCAAACCAACCAATAATCACTAACACAAGTGAGAATGGTCCTAATACGCCAACTAAACCCGAACATAAGTGTTAACCACTCGTCTCACCCAATTTGACACATAAACCCTAATTTTGACCCATTTCAAAATTAATCGACCAAATACCCTCAAATGGGTTCCAACACTTCCATAATCACTAACACTAGTGGTTATACCCATTATCAAAGTCTAATCATGGCCAAAACGTCAACCAACCCAAAACCCGCCATGTGACCTGATAATGCTAAAAACGAACATATATTTCATAGCATTATTCCTCAAGAAAGACAAGCTTTTAGTTGCAATTGTTCTATTTACAAGTGATATTCGTTTAAATAATAAAAGGTAAAGACAAAAGACAGATTCGACGAATTGAAGACGCAAACGACCAAAAAGCTCAAAAGTACAAAAGACAATCAAAAAGGTTCCAATTATTGATAAGAAACGTCTCGAAATTACAAGAGTACAAGATTCAAAACGCAAAGTACAAAATATAAAATTGTACGCAAGGACGTTCGAAAATCCGGAACCGGGACCAGAGTCAACTCTTAACGCTCGACGCAACGGACTAAAAATTACAAGTTAACTATGTATATAAATATAATATAATATATAATTAATTATATTAATTATATATATATTATATATATATATTAAAAACCGTCGGCAGAGAAAACTCCAAGGACTGAGCTGTAAAATTAACCTCCGCGACTCGCGGAGTTTGAAGGGGATTTTGCCGCGAGTCGCGGAGCCCCAAATTTCAACTCTGGCTATAAAGCAAACCGAATTCTGATCAAATTTCATATTCTATTTCTCTCATCTCTCTATCTATACGATAGATATATATATATATAATTTATATTTTAATTTTAATTTTAATTATAATTCTAATAATAAGGGTATGTTAGCGAATGTTGTAAGGGTGTAAGTCGAAATTCTGTCCGTGTAACGCTACGCTATTTTTAATCATTGTAAGTTATGTTCAACCTTTTTATATTAATGTCTCGTAGCTAAGTTATTATTATGCTTATTTAAAACGAAGTAATCATGATGTTGGGCTAATTACTAAAATTGGGTAATTGGGCTTTGTACCATAATTGGGGTTTGGACAAAAGAACGACACTTGTGGAAATTAGACTATGGGCTATTAATGGGCTTTATATTTGTTTAACTAAATGAAAGTTTGTTAATGTTAATATAAAGATTTACAATTGGGCGTCCCTATAAATTACCATATACACTCGATCGGACACGATGGGCGGGGTATTTATATGTACGAATAATCGTTCATTTAACCGGACACTGGAATGGATTAATAGCCACTAGAATAATTAAAACAGGGGTGAAATTACATTCAAGGGTAATTGGTGTAATTGTTAACAAAGTAGTAAAACCTTGGTTTACACGCAGTCGATAACCTGGTGTATTCATTAAACAAAGTATTAAAACCTTGTTACAATTCGAATCCCCAATTAGTTGGAATATTTAACTTCGGGTATAATAATAATTTGACAAGGACACTTGCAATTTATATTTATGACTGATGGACTGTTATGGACAAAAACCAGACGGACATATTGAATAATCCAGGACAAAGGACAATTAACCCATGGGCATAAAACTAAAATCAACACGTCAAACATCATGATTACGGAAGTTTAAATAAGCATAATTCTTTTATTTCATATTTAATTTCCTTTATTTTATATTTAATTGCACTTCTAATTATCGCACTTTTATTTATTGTTATTTAATCGCACTTTTATTTATCGTACTTTTTAATTATCGCAATTTTATTTTATCGCACTTTTATTATTCGCAATTTCATTATCGTTATTTACTTTACGCTTTAATTTAAGTCTTGTATTTATTTTATATTTTACATTAGGTTTTAACTGCGACTAAAGTCTTAAAATCGACAAACCGGTCATTAAACGGTAAAAACCCCCCTTTATAATAATAATATTATTTATATATATATATGTTTGTATTTCTATAAAAGTAAACTAATATAGCGTTGAGCTTTGTTTAAAGATTTCCCTGTGGAACGAACCGGACTTACTAAAAACTACACTACTATACGATTAGGTACACTGCCTATAAGTGTTGTAGCAAGGTTTAAGTATATCCATTCTATAAATAAATAAATATCTTGTGTAAAATTGTATCGTATTTAATAGTTTTTCCTGCTAAAATTAATAACTATTTTATATACACCTCGCATGACATCAAGAATTTTTGGCGCCGCTGCCGGGGAACTATCTTAAACGCCGGAAGCGCAACGCTAATATAAAAAAAAAAAAAAGATTTTTTGTTTACTTTTATTAAAATTCGCTTTTGTAAAAATATGTTTTAATTATTCAAAAATATAAAAAGAAAAACAAAAATATATGTATTTTTAAGATTTTGTTAAATATTTAAGTTTTATAAGTTTCTTTATTTTTATTTTAGTTTATAAAAATATAAGTTTTATTTTAAAATCTTTTATTTATTTAAAAACAGAAAACAGAAAATAAAAAAAAAAAATATAAAGAAAAACGCGTAAAAATTATAACCTGTCAGCTGAATTCTGGAACCCCGCGACTCGCGGGGTTTGACGCTTTAATTGCCGCGACTCGCGGAGGGTATCTGACAGGCGACAGGAAGCCCTAATCGAGCATTGATTACGGGTTATTATTAATTATAATTATTATTATTACCTAATTATTATTATTATTATTATTAGTTTTAGTTTTATTTTTATTTTTTATTTAATTTATGTATTTTGTTTAATTAGTTTTATTAAAATTGTAAAATTAATAGTTTAATTAAATAAATAATATAAAAATAATATTTTTATAAAAATTGTACTTTTTACAACTTTTTGTATATTTTTATATTTTGTCCCTTTTTAATCGTTGTAGCGTAATATTTGTATTTTTAGCTCATATTTAATTTTAAACTTAGTTTTTGCTATAGTTATTTTTACTCCTATATTTTTAGGCTTTGCCGTAGAATTCCTTAAGTGCTTTTTCTTTAGACTAAGATTTAGGTGCTTTAGAATTTTGCGACGCCTTTTTAAGTTTTAGTTTCTTTTTAAGTTATTTCCATTTGAGATTTAGTTTTTCCTGTAAGCTTTAATATTTTTAGACCTTTTACTATGTATCAATTATCATTCCAATTAGTAATTTCAATTTGCGATTATAATTTTAAGTTAGTTGTAGTAATAAGGTTAGGATAGTTAAGTAATTTTAAGTTTTATAAGTTTCTTTTATTTTTCCGTCACCTTTTATTTTTCAACCATTTTTTCTTTTTCAACCTTTTGCGACGAACTCTTTTTCTCTCTTATTTCTCGCTATTCTAGTTTTTAGGACTTAGAATTTTTTCTACTTCTTATCTAAATTTCTTAAAATTACGAAAATTTATTTTACGTGGTTAAATTGATAGACATCAAAATTTTCTGGTTCGTAGTAATAGTTGGATTTGTACGTGGACCGGGTTATTGGAGCCAAACAGTCCTCAATTATATTGAGACCAAACGAATCCTGCCCCTCTGCTGCATCTTTTGGCTATTCGAAACGTGGGCAAAATCAAAAAAGTCTATTGATTGGATAACTTATTATAATTTTTCTTTCCTTTTAAAAACTAATAGGATATTCAGTGAATGCACCGAGCAAGACGTTCATCACCTTTTGTACGTTCACCACCTGTAACTAGATCAAGATATCGTTTAACAAATATAACCGCCGTTGATTTTTCTTTAGAATCGTCATCCAGTCGACCAAGTACTTCAGTTCAAATTTCCGATAATCCATTTTTTGAACCCAACCTCACAATTGAGAATCCGGAAAATATTCAGGAACGGTTCGTAGATCCTGAACCACTAAACTTTCCTCCGGAGCCACCAATCATTCAAACAGAGATTGTTGAGGAACGAACCATTAAAACAGAATCATCTAGTGATACCGATTCAACAAATTCAATTATGGAGAATCTGGAACCTTTAAGTATGGAAGACCGAATGAGAGCTAAACGCACTGGCCAAGGTCACGCAATTACTCATCCAGACATTAATGCGCCAGATTATGAAATCAAAGGACAAATTCTACACATGGTGACTAATCAATGCCAATTTAGTGGTGCGCCGAAGGAAGATCCAAATGAACATCTACGTACCTTTAATAGGATCTGCACACTATTTAAAATCCGAGAAGTGGAGGATGAACAGATATATCTCATGTTATTTCCCTGGACTTTAAAGGGAGAAGCCAAAGATTGGTTGGAATCGTTACCTGAAGGGGCGATCGATACATGGGATGTTTTAATTGACAAATTTCTTAAACAATTCTTTCCTGCATCTAAAGCCGTAAGACTTCAAGCAGAAATTGTTACGTTCACACAGAAGCCAAATGAAACTCTATATGAGGCATGGACAAGATATGGAAAGTTATTAAGAGGATGTCCGTAACATGGTTTAGACACCTGTCAAATAGTACAAATATTCTACCAAGGATGCGACATCACTACAAGGAAAGACATAGATATAGCAGCTGGTGGTTCTATTATGAAGAAAACCGAAACTGATGCTTACAAAATTATTGATAACACTGCTTCCCACTCACATGAGTGGCACCAAGAAAAAGACATCATTAGAGCATCTAAAGCAGCTAGAGCCGATTCTAGCCATGACTTAGATTCCATTTCCGCAAAGATAGATGCTTTCGAGAGACGAATGGAAAAGATGACTAAAGATATTCATGCTATACGAATTAGTTGTGAGCAGTGTGGAGGACCACATTTGACAAAAGATTGTCTCAGTATTGAATTAACAATGGAACAAAGAGAGAATATTTCATACATAAACCAAAGGCCTGGAAATAATTATCAGAATAATTATCAACCACCAAGACTGATTTACAATCAAAACCAGAATTATAACCGAAATATTCCATACAACAACCAACAAGGTCCTAGCAATCAACAAGTATCCAATAATACTTATAATCAGCAAAGACCGAATTTTCAAAACAAACCACCACAACAAACCGATGATAAAAAGCCAAATTTAGAAGATATGATGACGAAGCTAGTTGAAACTCAAACACAGTTTTTCACATCTCAGAAACAAACCAATGAACAAAATGCTCAAGCATTTAGAAATCAACAAGCTTCTATTCAAAATCTGGAACAAGAAGTGAGTAACCTAGCAAGGTTAATAGGTGAAAGAAAACCGGGAAGTCTACCTAGCGATACAAATGCTAACCCCCGGAATGAAACAGCTAAAGCTATTACCACAAGAAGTGGTACAACACTTAAACCACCTGAAATACCTGTAATTTCTGATGAAACTATTCCTACTCCACAAGAACCACAACCTGATCAAGATAAGGAAAAAGAACCGGTAGTTGAAAAGGTTAATGAAGATAACACAGTTAAGGATAAACCTTATGTTAAACCATACCAACCACCACTTCCTTATCCGAGTAAAATGAAGAAAGAAAAACTTGAAGCCGAGCAATCCAAATTCTTGGATATGTTTAAACAGATAAATGTAAATCTTCCTTTCATTGATGTGATTTCAGGAATGCCAAGATATGCTAAATTCCTGAAAGATCTAATCTCAAATAGAAAGAAAATGGAAGAACTCTCGGCTGTTACTATGAATGCTAATTGTTCAGCAGTGCTGTTGAATAAGATACCAGAAAAACTATCTGATCAAGGAAGTTTCACAATTCCATGTTTTCTGGGTAGTCTTAGTTCAATAGAAGCATTGGCAGACTTAGGTGCTAGTATAAATCTAATGCCGTATTCACTATACGCTAAACTAGACCTTGGAGAATTAAAACCAACCAGAATAAGCATACAACTAGCCGATAGATCAATAAAATATCCTAGAGGGATAATGGAGAACATGCTAGTTAAATTTGGTACTTTAGTATTTCCAGTAGATTTTGTTGTTTTGGACATGGAAGAAGATTCTCAAGTTCCTCTCATATTAGGAAGACCATTCTTAAACACGGCTAAAGCAATGATAGACGTGTTCGGTAAGAAACTGACCCTAAGTATAGAGGATGAGAGTGTTACCTTTTCAGTTGATAGAGCAATGCAACAACCGCAATCTGCAGATGATACATGTTATTATATTAAAACTATAGATGCACATGCAGAATTATTAGAAGAATTTCCAGAATTACAAGGAACAGGAGAATGTTCTTTAGGAGAAGGTAATGAACCAATTGATGAAGCTGAAATGTTAACTACACTTATAGCTAATGGATATGAACCAACAACAGAAGAAATTCAAATGCTAAAAGAAGAAGACAGATATCGATATATATCATCGATAGAAGAACCTCCGAAATTAGAGTTAAAGCCACTTCCAAACCATTTGGAATACGCTTATTTACATGGTGAATCTGAATTACCTGTAATAATATCGTCTTCTCTTACTGAAAATGAGAAATCACAACTCATTTCTGTGTTGAAAGCTCATAAACCAGCCATTGCATGGAAGATTCGTGATATTAAAGGAATAAGTCCTTCGTATTGCACACATAAAATCCTTATGGAAGAAGGTCATAAAACGTATGTGCAACGCCAACGAAGACTAAATCCTAATATGCAAGATGTAGTTAAGAAAGAGATTATTAAACTGCTAGATGCAGGTTTGATATATCCAATCTCTGATAGTCCATGGGTAAGCCCAGTTCAATGCGTACCTAAGAAGGGTGGCATGACTGTCATTACAAATGAGAAAAATGAGCTTATTCCTACTAGAACCGTAACAGGATGGCGTGTGTGTATTGATTATAGAAAATTAAATGACGCCACCAGAAAAGATCACTTTCCCTTACCTTTCATAGATCAAATGTTGGAAAGATTAGCCGGAAATAGTTACTATTGTTTTCTAGATGGATTTTCCGGATATTTTCAAATTCCAATAGCACCCGAGGACCAAGAGAAAACCACATTCACGTGCCCTTATGGTACTTTTGCTTACAAACGCATGCCATTTGGACTTTGCAACGCCCCTGCAACCTTTCAAAGGTGTATGATGGCGATTTTTCACGACATGATAGAAGAATGCATGGAAGTTTTCATGGATGACTTTTCAGTCTTCGGTGATACATTTAAATCATGTCTAGTTAATCTGGAACGAATGCTAATTAGATGCGAAAAATCAAATCTAGTACTTAATTGGGAGAAATGCCATTTCATGGTTAAAGAAGGCATCGTTCTTGGACATAAAATTTCAAAAGAAGGAATTGAAGTGGATAGAGCTAAAGTAGATGTAATTGCTAAACTTCCACATCCCACAAATGTTAGAGGAGTTAGGAGTTTTCTAGGGCATGCCGGTTTTTACCGACGTTTCATAAAAGATTTTTCTAAAATTGCCACTCCTATGAATAAACTCCTAGAAAAGGATGCGCCATTCATCTTTTCAGATGAGTGTATCAAATCTTTTAATATTCTTAAAGAGAAACTCACTAATGCACCAATCATGATAACACCAAATTGGAATCTACCATTTGAACTAATGTGCGATGCAAGTGATTTTGCAATGGGAGCCGTTTTAGGACAAAGGATTGAAAAACGATTTCAACCTATATATTATGCTAGTAAGACATTACAAGGAGCACAAACGAACTATACAACTACTGAAAAAGAACTCCTTGCTATTGTCTTTGCTTTTGACAAATTTCGATCATATCTCGTTCTAGCAAAAACGGTGGTCTATACCGACCATTCTGCTCTTAGATACCTATTTTCAAAACAAGATGCTAAACCAAGATTAATCCGTTGGATCTTACTCTTACAAGAGTTTGATATTGAAATCCGAGATAAAAGAGGAGCAGAAAATCTCGCCGCTGATCATCTTTCTCGTCTTGAAAATCCTGAGTTAGAAGTTCTAAATGAATCGGCCATACAAGACAACTTTCCTGATGAATATCTATTAAAGATAGATTATAAAGAAATCCCATGGTTTGCAGACTATGCAAACTACTTAGTTTGTGGATTCCTTGAAAAAGGATTATCGTACCAAAGACGAAAGAAATTCTTCATGGATATAAAACACTATTTCTGGGAAGATCCACATCTGTTTAAAAGTTGTCCCGATGGAATAATACGCCGATGTGTATTTGGAGATGAAGCTAGTAAAATTTTAAACCATTGTCACACAGGACCAACAGGAGGGCATTATGGGCCTCAACTCACAGCAAGGAAAGTCTACGATGCTGGATTCTATTGGCCTACAATTTTCAAAGACGCACACCTTCTTTGCAAATCCTGTGATGCATGTCAAAGGGCCGGAAAAATAAGTCAACGTGATGAAATGCCACAAAATATCATCCAAGTATGTGAAGTATTTAACATTTGGGGTATTGACTTTATGGGTCCATTTCCAAAATCTCATAATAATCTATATATACTCGTAGCCATTGATTATGTATCTAAATAGGCGGAAGCACAAGCTCTCCCAACTAACGATGCACGAGTTGTAGTCAACTTTTTAAAACGCCTTTTTGCAAGGTTTGGAACACCGAAAGCTTTAATAAGTGATCGGGGTACTCATTTCTGTAATAATCAACTTGAGAAAGTTCTTAAAAGATATGGAGTAACTCATAAAATCTCCACCGCATATCATCCACAAACAAGTGGACAAGTTGAAAATACCAACCGAGCTTTAAAACGTATTCTAGAGAAAACCGTAGGATCAAATCCGAAGGAATGGTCCATTAAATTGGAGGATGCACTCTGGGCTTTTAGAACAGCCTACAAAACTCCAATTGGAACCACACCTTTTAGACTTGTTTATGGAAAAGCATGTCATCTTCCAGTAGAAATTGAACACAAAGCATTTTGGGCTTTGAAGACATGTAATCTTGATTTACATGAAGCCGGACGTCTACGATTAAGTCAACTAAACGAATTAGAAGAATTAAGACATGAAGCATACAATAATTCGTTAATCTATAAAGAAAGAACGAAGAAATGGCATGATAAAAGAATCAGAAGTTCAAAAGAATTTAAAGAAGGAGACAGAGTTCTTCTTTTCAATTCACGATTCAAGCTATTTCCTGGAAAATTGAAATCAAGATGGTCTGGACCATTCATAGTCAAAAGAGTTTTCCCATACGGAACGATAGAATTAATAAATTCAAATGGGATTGAATTTAAAGTTAATGGTCACAGAGTTAAACATTACATACATGGTCCGATGGAAGTCGACAACGAAGTTAATCACAATTTCGATACCACAGCTAACTAAGTGTGGGGAGAATCAAGTCTTTAAAGGATAATATGTATTTCTGTTAGAGTTAGATTGTCTGTTTTCGTGTAGTTCTCGAAAATGGAACACGTATGGTCTTTCCCTAGGAGACCCTAAAGAACTAGTCTTCTCCCCCCATTCTGAATTTTTATTTTTTTTAGGTTTTTACAAAATGAAGACTGCCTGTGAACTAAACCATGGTCTAATGCTACACGCTTTGATCACTAAACGTAATAATGACATACTACCGAGCGAAATAGTATCAGTAATTAGAGAAAGAATGGACGGAGTTAGAAAAGAATCCAGATGCGAAGATAATAAGTTACAATTTGGTAAAGGAAAATCAAAATCCGCAGCGAAAAGAAGAGCACGACACCTAGAACGATGTCACAAATGCGGAAAATGGTCACATGGAGGTAAATGTTTAAATAATCAAACCCATTCAAATACCGAATTTGTTACTTTATGCAGAGACGGACCGTTCATATGTTTAGAAGAAAAGACACTGAATGCTCGAGGTTACGCCTATGCAGCCATGGAAAACCAATTAAACCGACTATCTTATGAATGGAATAGATCATATAACTAAGAAATCTATTCCACAGGTATGTCTGTACAGTTTTTATTTTTATTTTTATTTTTAACCTTTTGATAATAAACGCTAATTTGTTCGCTAAAAAGTATTAAATTGGTATTGAATAAAATTAGGTTTGGCGACCGAAATTATTGATATCATTCAAAAATTTATTACATCACTGCGAAATTTAACGTTTATTCTTAAGGTATAAATATCTTTAATCAATCAACCCAAAATATTTCAAAAATTCGTCATGAGTTAAATTAGGTCTTGGAACCGAAATTACTTTACCGAAAAGAGGGGCGCATATTTTTGATAATATTTGATTGATTAAAGTGGGATAAAAAGACAAAAAGATTTTTAAATTTATTTTTACCATGTTTTTAAAATTAATATTTAAATCTTAAATTAATATTGTAAACTTTATAAAAATAATATATTTAAAATTGTAAATATTTTGAACCATAATATAAGTTTGGTATGAATTTATAAATTTTTAAATTAAGTTTGGTGTGAATTTTTGATTTTTAAAATATAAATTTTTAATTTTATGCATTTCAAATTTTAAGTTTGGTGTGAATTTTTAATATTAATTTTGAATTTTATATTTATGTTGTGTGAATTTAAAAACAAAAATTTACTTTATCTCATTAAGTTAAGAATATGATTTTTAAAATTCGTCGTAAGTTGAAGACTAGGTCTTTGAACCGAAATTGCTTTACCCGAGGGAGGGACGAGAACTTTTATTATCATTATTTTTAATCTTATTGAATTAGAGTATGCCAAAAACATTGAAAAAACCCAACAAATCTTAGCTTTTAAAACAATCGCTACAAAAAGACAAATTTTAAAATTTTATCGGAGGACGGACTAGGACATCGATCCGAAACGACCTCGTCCTAAATAACAAGGGAAACAAAATTTTAAAATTAATTTCTTAATTGTTTTCAAAATTTAATGATTATAAAAAAAAATAATAATAAAAAAAAAAAAAAAAAAAATATACCAAACTCCGCGAGTCGCGGAGTTTGGAGGGTATTTTGCCGCGACTCGCGGAGAGATCAAAAACCGGAAAAAAAAAATATAACTGCAGAACAGATCAGTTTACTCCCCACAAAAACACACTCCAAAAACACTGCGAAAAGAGCTGCGAAAAAACCCGAAAACCACCCCCAAAAATCCCAATTTTTAACCGTTAATCACCAAATTTTTTGCTAAAATCATGTTGAGAAGGATGCTATCTAAGAATTACTCAAGAAAAACGGTAAATTTCTACACCTAAACACCATTTAATCCGAAATTTGGTGTTCTTGAGCTATTTTTTCCCCAATTTGATTTTGATGCTTTTTAGTGTAATTAGACTTAAATTGTTTATGTATTATGCTTGTATAACCTAGATTGATGCTGTTTAACATGATTAGAAGCCTTAAACTTGAAATTTTGAATAATCTAGGGTTTGTGTTCTTGAGCAAATTTGGGGCTTTTTGATATAAACAGGTTATGGCCGATTTTTGTCATGAATTGTTGCTAAATTGAGTAGTGTAACATGTCTAGGTAGTTAAATGATCCAAACTTTGAGCCTAAACATGATTTTGAGAATTAAAGTGGACTTTTTCAAGTCTAAAATTCATGAACTTGATTTTTGAAAGATAATGCCATTTGAAACTTGTTTGATTGCTAGTAATGATTATTTTGACATGTTATTTGAGTTGAATGCTTATGAACTTGGCGAAAATTTTCGTATATGCTTATTTGAAAAAGTGTAGATTTGATAAAAATGTGAAAATAAGATTAAGTTTGATATAAATTGATAATGTCATTGTAATTATTTTGATTGATGATTTTGCTGACACTAATGCATATTTGGATGCACAAAATTTGTGTTTGATGTGTTTTGCAGAATGAAAGGGGTGAATCTTCATCCCAAGCCCGCAATGCTCCTGCTGAGAATTTGGAACAACAGGAGGTAGATAACTACTACAAGCAGGATGTACCTCATCCGGTCATGACCTTTTCCGATATGCATTTGGAAGAGTTGCACCCGAACCTGAGATTTGACAGACTTTGGATAGATTATCCAAAATATCAACGAGGTTTGCATACTCTTCATTCCAAGGTTGTTGAGGTACCGAGGGTCATAGAATGGGGACCCTTAGAAGCTGTAGAATTGGCTGGGCCAATTAGGGAATTACTTGTACAGAGGTATGGTAATTCTTCTTTTAATGACTGGATATGTTTATTCACCATACGCAGACCTGTATATAAAGTATGGTGTGAAGAATTGTTATGTAGTATAGAGTTGAATGATCGGGTAGCTAGTTTAACTGATCGTTCTTTTATTAGATTTTTGTTAGGCGGTTCGATGCGCTACATGTCTTTACTGGACATGGCTCAGGCTTTACGTATATATACGCCTGAGAAGTTAGCGTCTGCCGATTGTAGAGGATTGATACTAAACGGTAGAAAGATAGATGAGAATTTTGATACACACGGTGTGTGGAGTCAAATGACAAGCCATCACCGTTTCAAAGGGGGAAACTACTCTTATTTGGATATAGATAGAGCCGAATTAAGAGTGATACATAGGTTTTTAGCTAATTCGATTACACAAAGGGGTAAGAACAAAGAAAAAGTAAATGAACAAGATTTGTTTTACCATATGTGTATTCGAGACCCACAGAGCGCTGTAAGTATACCATATTGTGTGGGTTATTATTTATCAGCTATGGTTCGGGGGATGCGTCCACATAGCATAATAGGAGGTGGTATTTTTATTACTTTGATTGGTGAATATCTCGGTGTGGATATAAGTCGGGGGGGATTATTACTAGAAGAGCCGGAACCCCGCGATACTATAGGTTTAAATGTATACCATGGTGCGAAAGTTTTGAAGAGGCGAAATAACGCCGCAGTACGATACCATGGTAGACATCCACAGGTGGAGAGAAACCAGCAGCAAGGTAATGTAGGAGGGGGGAATGAGATGCAAGAAATGCATAGGTTTATAGCTTCTCAGGAATACGAAAATGCTAGACAGAGAGCATTTGAAGATTGGCAAGTTCATCAGAACCAGATAATAGCGCATTGCCAACATATAGGTAGAAACTATATTCCTACACCGAAACCCGTCTTCCCTCCTTGGTCGATAGAGATGCAGCCACCATATCCTACGTATGATCCTGCCGAAGCATTCTATAGCACTTATGGTTATGCCTGGAACCCCTATTGGTACCAATATCATCCTTAGTTTACTTATTATTTTTTTTTATTTTGTAATTTGTAATTATTGATACATTTAATATTTTTGTTAATATTGTAATTATTTTTATAATTGTCTAACTTTTATTCTTAGATTTTAATAATTTTTGAATGTGGGGTAATATACCAAACTTCAAAAATATGTATATATGTTTGCAGTTTATCTTATGTACACAACAGGGTAAAACAACGCATTTTCAAAGACTGGCATTAAGTTCAGCAAAAGCAACTAATTTTGACGACAAGATGCAAAATATATGTGAAATAATAACAAGACGGAATGAACAAATGATGTGCACCATTTATCATTCAGCAAACAAACGCCAGTATATTTGGAAACTTTGGTAAAAATTTAATCATTTTCACACAAATCACCCTCAATAATTTAAATTGTTACTGATTTCTTGCAAATGAGGGCATTGCAAGATCTTAAGTGTGGGAAGGGGTTAAATTCTTTCGGATTTTAAAATTTTTTTACTTTATACACTTGGTTACCATTAAAAATACTAGTAAAGCAGTAGTTGTATTAGAATCTAGTGCTCTCTGATAAAAAAGAACAGCCCTAGTCTTATATACTGACTACCCAATTCTAGTAAAAATTTTCAATTAAATGAATTCAAATCATGTTTATACATATTTATGAACGATAAAACTAGGTTTTAACACCGAAATTATTGTTACCTCGGAAAGGACATAAATTAAGAAACAAACTAAAATGTCAAAATTCATTTAAAATGGAATAGAGGACGATAAAAAGAAAAATAAAAAGCCAAGTGTGGGAAAATTTACCAAATTATTTTAAACATATGTCACATATATCTGTAACAAATAACTGAAAATACTTTTGCTTTGGACTAAACTAAACTGTTTTACCCGATGAAAGAAAAGAAGAGATGGATCTACATGATGAATCAATTCCATCATTAAAAGGAAGTAAAGTTTTCCGAAAAAGACACGCGCTTCTTGATTTAGGTCATGAAGTTGTCGTCCAGACCAGCTGTAGGTTGACGAAAAATCTAGAAAAGTCATCACTAAAATCAGCAGGAAATCCACGGACCTCAGCATCAAACAGGGTCGCCAAGTGGTCAGATTTATCCTAACCATGAGAAGGATTTATCTCGTACAATGGGGGGGCACCATGCAAATTAGCTGGATAAGACTAATGAATCAGATCCCCAGAAAGGATAATCTCCTTAAAGATTAAAAATCAGCTTTTAAGACTGATATTACTCAATCCTAGAGATTGACCTTAAAGATTGAGAATTCAAACTCATGGAATTCAATGATATCTAAACTCCAGCTTAAACGAGAAAATATTTTGATCAAAATTACAAACCGATTTGTTTTCTGAAAACCCTATTTTCAATGCGTTCATTACCATTGAACGTAAAATCCTAGGAATTCACCTGGAATTCATTAGGTCACCTGAACTAAATCGGGTGTCAACCGTAAGAACGGTGGTTGCATAGTGGTCAAAGACAGGACCTTGTGCGAGGCCGAAAAATTATAAGGGTGAGCTTTACTATTGCTCCTACCAAGGATAGTAATTGCGTCCGACACGTTATAGACCATAATCAAAAGCATGTCACGGGACATTGCCTTAACAGTTGCTTGTTCAACGCTTTCCTTTATAACCGGACGGTAGTTTGCCGAAAGGTAATATACGGGACAAGTAAACTGGATGTGTTGCTTTCCAAATACAAGGTTAGCAAGTGGGTGACACAAAACCGCAAGTTTTGAGCTAAAATTTTCAAATCTGAAACCCACCAAACCCACAAAAATATTTTGCAAACACCGGTAAAGGGTTATTCCAGAAAACTTATCTAGGATAAAAACTAGATTTCAAAAGATCAAATGTTTTCATAAAGATCCAATTTCCTTAATGGATCTAAATTTTTATAGTCATGTGGGACTGTAAACCATATCGTTACTACCATTGTTTATACCGCCGTATAGAAATCACTGATGTACAAAGTGTGAAGAATAAAGAAGTGATTCTAGTATTTCAAGACGATATTGCTTGAGGACAAGCAACGCTCAAGTGTGGGAATATTTGATAATGCTAAAAACGAACATATATTTCATAGCATTATTCCTCAAGAAAGACAAGCTTTTAGTTGCAATTGTTCTATTTACAAGTGATATTCGTTTAAATAATAAAAGGTGAAGACAAAAGACAGATTCGACGAATTGAAGACGCAAACGACCAAAAAGCTCAAAAGTACAAAAGACAATCAAAAAAGTTCCAATTATTGATAAGAAACGTCTCGAAATTACAAGAGTACAAGATTCAAAACGCAAAGTACAAAATATAAAATTGTACGCAAGGACGTTCGAAAATCCGGAACCGGGACCAGAGTCAACTCTTAACGCTCGACGCAACGGACTAAAAATTACAAGTTAACTATGTATATAAATATAATATAATATATAATTAATTATATTAATTATATATATATTATATATATATATTAAAAACCGTCGGCAGAGAAAACTCCAAGGACTGAGCTGTAAAATTAAACTCCGCGACTCGCGGAGTTTGAAGGGGATTTTGCCGCGAGTCGCGGAGCCCCAAATTTCAACTCTGGCTATAAAGCAAACCGAATTCTGATCAAATTTCATATTCTATTTCTCTCATCTCTCTATCTATACGATATATATATATATATAATTTATATTTTAATTTTAATTTTAATTATAATTCTAATAATAAGGGTATGTTAGCGAATGTTGTAAGGGTGTAAGTCGAAATTCTGTCCGTGTAACGCTACGCTATTTTTAATCATTGTAAGTTATGTTCAACCTTTTTATATTAATGTCTCGTAGCTAAGTTATTATTATGCTTATTTAAAACGAAGTAATCATGATGTTGGGCTAATTACTAAAATTGGGTAATTGGGCTTTGTACCATAATTGGGGTTTGGACAAAAGAACGACACTTGTGGAAATTAGACTATGGGCTATTAATGGGCTTTATATTTGTTTAACTAAATGAAAGTTTGTTAATGTTAATATAAAGATTTACAATTGGGCGTCCCTATAAATTACCATATACACTCGATCGGACACGATGGGCGGGGTATTTATATGTACGAATAATCGTTCATTTAACCGGACACGGGAATGGATTAATAGCCACTAGAATAATTAAAACAGGGGTGAAATTACATTCAAGGGTAATTGGTGTAATTGTTAACAAAGTAGTAAAACCTTGGTTTACACGCAGTCGATAACCTGGTGTATTCATTAAACAAAGTATTAAAACCTTGTTACAATTCGAATCCCCAATTAGTTGGAATATTTAACTTCGGGTATAATAATAATTTGACAAGGACACTTGCAATTTATATTTATGACTGATGGACTGTTATGGACAAAAACCAGACGGACATATTGAATAATCCAGGACAAAGGACAATTAACCCATGGGCATAAAACTAAAATCAACACGTCAAACATCATGATTACGGAAGTTTAAATAAGCATAATTCTTTTATTTCATATTTAATTTCCTTTATTTTATATTTAATTGCACTTCTAATTATCGCACTTTTATTTATTGTTATTTAATCGCACTTTTATTTATCGTACTTTTTAATTATCGCAATTTTATTTTTTCGCACTTTTATTATTCGCAATTTCATTATCGTTATTTACTTTACGCTTTAATTTAAGTCTTGTATTTATTTTATATTTTACATTAGGTTTTAACTGCGACTAAAGTCTTAAAATCGACAAACCGGTTATTAAACGGTAAAAACCCCCCTTTATAATAATAATATTATTTATATATATATGTTTGTATTTCTATAAAAGTAAACTAATATAGCGTTGAGCTTTGTTTAAAGATTTCCCTGTGGAACGAACCGGACTTACTAAAAACTACACTACTATACGATTAGGTACACTGCCTATAAGTGTTGTAGCAAGGTTTAAGTATATCCATTCTATAAATAAATAAATATCTTGTGTAAAATTGTATCGTATTTAATAGTTTTTCCTGCTAAAATTAATAACTATTTTATATACACCTCGCATGACATCATGACCACAATAACTAGTCACCATAAACCCACTTCATCATCTAAAAGGGTTTCACAACTAATCAAGCTCAAAACCTAACTTTAATATCAAATCTAACAAATGAAATTCGGAGTATGAACTTACCAATACTACCACAACGTAGCCGTGAATGAGATGAACAACTTTAGAACCCGAGCTTTGTTTAGAATCCGACTCCTTCTTCTCCAAATCAAGCTCTCTCACTAAAAATGAGTTTCTCTCACTAGGGTTTGAAGAGAGTGTTTGTGTAGTGACCCGAACTTTTCCATGTTTATATATATTAATTGAGATTGATATTTACATGATTAAATGTTTCCAACATGTTAAGCAATCAAACTTGTTAAGACTTGATTAATTGAAATATGTTTCATATAGACAATTGACCACCCAAGTTGACCGGTGATTCACGAACGTTAAAACTTGTAAAAACTATATGATGACATATATATGGATATATATATAGTTAACATGATACTATGATAAGTAAACATATCATTAAGTATATTAACAATGAACTACATATGTAAAAACAAGACTACTAACTTAATGATTTTTAAACGAGACATATATGTAACGATTATCGTTGTAAAGACATTTAATGTATATATATCATATTAAGAGATATTAATACATGATAATATCATGATAATATAATAATTTAAAATCTCATTTGATATTATAAACATTGGGTTAACAACATTTAACAAGATCGTTAACTTAAAGGTTTCAAAACAATACTTACATGTAACGACTAACGATGACTTAACGACTCAGTTAAAATGTATATACATGTAGTGTTTTAATATGTATTTATACACTTTTGAAAGACTTCAATACACTTATCAAAATACTTCTACTTAACAAAAATGCTTACAATTACATCCTCGTTCAGTTTCATCAAACAATTCTACTCGTATGCACCCGTATTCGTACTCGTACAATACACAGCTTTTAGATGTATGTACTATTGGTATATACACTCCAATGATCAGCTCTTAGCAGCCCATGTGAGTCACCTAACACATGTGGGAACCATCATTTGGCAACTAGCATGAAATATCTCATAAAATTACAAAAATATGAGTAATCATTCATGACTTATTTACATGAAAACAAAATTACATATCCTTTATATCTAATCCATACACCAACGACCAAAAACACCTACAAACACTTTCATTCTTCAATTTTATTCATCTAATTAATCTCTCTCAAGTTCTATCTTCAAGTTCTAAGTGTTCTTCATAAATTCTACAAGTTCTAGTTACATAAAATCAAGAATACTTTCAAGTTTGCTAGCTCACTTCCAATCTTGTAAGGTGATCATCCAACCTCAAGAAATCTTTGTTTCTTACAGTAGGTTATCATTCTAATATAAGGTAATAATAATATTCAAACTTTGGTTCAATTTCTATAACTATAACAATCTTATTTCAAGTGATGATCTTACTTGAACTTGTTTTCGTGTCATGATTCTGCTTCAAGAACTTCGAGCCATCCAAGGATCCGTTGAAGCTAGATCCATTTTTCTCTTTTTCAGTAGGTTTATCCAAGGAACTTAAGGTAGTAATGATGTTCATAACATCATTCGATTCATACATATAAAGCTAACTTATTCGAAGGTTTAAACTTGTAATCACTAGAACATAGTTTAGTTAATTCTAAACTTGTTCGCAAACAAAAGTTAATCCTTCTAACTTGACTTTTAAAATCAACTAAACATATGTTCTATATCTATATGATATGCTAACTTAATGATTTAAAACCTGGAAACACGAAAAACACCGTAAAACCGGATTTACGCCGTCGTAGTAACACCGCGGGCTGTTTTGGGTTAGTTAATTAAAAACTATGATAAACTTTGATTTAAAAGTTGTTATTCTGAGAAAATGATTTTTATTATGAACATGAAACTATATCCAAAAATTATGGTTAAACTCAAAGTGGAAGTATGTTTTCTAAAATGGTCATCTAGACGTCGTTCTTTCGACTGAAATGACTACCTTTACAAAAATGACTTGTAACTTATTTTTCCGACTATAAACCTATACTTTTTCTGTTTAGATTCATAAAATAGAGTTCAATATGAAACCATAGCAATTTGATTCACTCAAAACGGATTTAAAATGAAGAAGTTATGGGTAAAACAAGATTGGATAATTTTTCTCATTTTAGCTACGTGAAAATTGGTAACAAATCTATTCCAACCATAACTTAATCAACTTGTATTGTATATTATGTAATCTTGAGATACCATAGACACGTATACAATGTTTCGACCTATCATGTCGACACATCTATATATATTTCGGAACAACCATAGACACTCTATATGTGAATGTTGGAGTTAGCTATACAGGGTTGAGGTTGATTCCAAAATATATATAGTTTGAGTTGTGATCAATACTGAGATACGTATACACTGGGTTGTGGATTGATTCAAGATAATATTTATCGATTTATTTCTGTACATCTAACTGTGGACAACTAGTTGTAGGTTACTAACGAGGACAGCTGACTTAATAAACTTAAAACATCAAAATATATTAAAAGTATTGTAAATATATTTTGAACATACTTTGATATATATGTATATATTGTTATAGGTTCGTGAATCAACCAGTGGCCAAGTCTTACTTCCCGACGAAGTAAAAATCTGTGAAAGTGAGTTATAGTCCCACTTTTAAAATCTAATATTTTTGGGATGAGAATACATGCAGGTTTTATAAATGATTTACAAAATAGACACAAGTACGTGAAACTACATTCTATGGTTGAATTATCGAAATCGAATATGCCCCTTTTTATTAAGTTTGGTAATCTAAGAATTAGGGAACAGACACCCTAATTGACGCGAATCCTAAAGATAGATCTATTGGGTCTAACAAACCCCATCCAAAGTACCGGGTGCTTTAGTACTTCGAAATTTATATCATATCCGAAGGGTGTCCCGGAATGATGGGGATATTCTTATATATGCATCTTGTTAATGTCGGTTACCAGGTGTTCACCATATGAATGATTTTTATCTCTATGTATGGGATGTGTATTGAAATATGAAATCTTGTGGTCTATTATTATGATTTGATATATATAGGTTAAACCTATAACTCACCAACATTTTTGTTGACGTTTTAAGCATGTTTATTCTCAGGTGATTATTAAGAGCTTCCGCTGTCGCATACTTAAATAAGGACGAGATTTGGAGTCCATGCTTGTATGATATTGTGTAAAAACTGCATTCAAGAAACTTATTTTGTTGTAACATATTTGTATTGTAAACCATTATGTAATGGTCGTGTGTAAACAGGATATTTTAGATTATCATTATTTGATAATCTACGTAAAGCTTTTTAAACCTTTATTGATGAAATAAAGGTTATGGTTTGTTTTAAAATGAATGCAGTCTTTGAAAAACGTCTCATATAGAGGTCAAAACCTCGCAACGAAATCAATTAATATGGAACGTTTTTAATCAATAAGAACGGGACATTTCAGTTAGTATCCGAGAGTTGGTCTTAGAGAACCAGAAATTTGCATTAGTGTGTCTTATCGAGTTTGTTAGGATGCATTAGTGAGTCTGGACTTCGACCGTGTTTACTTGAAAAATGATTGCTTAACAAATTTTGTTGGAAACTATATATTTTAACATGTGAATATTATGTGATATATTAATCTCTTAACGCGTTTGATATTATGTGATAGATGTCTACCTCTAGAACAAGTCCCATTGACTCACCTAATAATAATGAAGAGTCAAATGTAAATTGGAATGATTCGTGGACTGATTCACAAGTTCCCGAAGAGGAACCGGAAGAAGAGTCGGAACCGGAAGAAGAATCGGAACCGGAAGAAGAATCGGAACCGGATGAAGAAATAGAACCGGTGAGGGAAATAATAAAACGGTTAAGTAAAAGAAAATCCTCAACCAACCGACCAAGGTTAATTATGGTCAATGGTGTTTCCGCCAAGGAAGCAAAATATTGGGAGGATTACTCGGATTCCGACGAGAATTCCGATGATGTTATAGAAATTACCCCAACTGAATTTAAAAAGGCAAAAGAAAATAATAAGGGAAAGGGCATAAAAATAGAGAAATCTAATTCCAACCCCGATGAACTTTATATGTATCGTCAACCCCCGAAGTCCTTAAGTTGTAACAATGACCCGGGAACCTCTAAACCACCAGGTTTTTCTAAACCAATGTGGAAAATTACGGCTCGTATTAGGGGAACATCATATATCCCTAGAAACTTGGCAAAACGAACCAAAACCGAAGAAGAAACAAGCGAGTCAGAATAAGATAGTTGTATTCGTGTGGTGTAATATATGTAATATAGTGTGCTTATGCTTTATGATATATGTAAAAATTGCTTGTATTAATAAGTATTTTTTTATGAATCTAACTCTTGTCTATTTTACAGTATAAAAACACAAAATGGATAGACAACCCAATATTTTAAGAGACCTACCCGGAGACATGATTGATGAAATCTTGTCTAGAGTCGGTCAGAATTCTTCGACACAACTATTTAAGGCGAGATCAGTTTGTAAGACATTCGAAGAACGTTCCAAGAATGCCTTGGTTTATAAAAGGCTTTCGTTCGAAAGATGGGGGATATCACATTGGGAAATCCATAAGTTACGATGTGTTTACTTTGACGCATATATTGCGGGGAACCCAAATGCTATTTTACGCAATGGGTTAAGAAATTATTTTGACTCAATATATCCGAATATTGGACTTCGTGATTTAGAAAAAGCGGCTAACATGCAACATAAAGAAGCATGTTATGCTTACGGATTAGTAATGTTCGCTTCTCACCAAAGTGAGAACAAGAACATCGGGCTACAACTATTAAACAAAACGTTCCCACAAGTGACGGAGTCAGAAATTGGGGTAAGAAATGAGGTTTTTAGATTGTTACGGGACTGTTGGACATTACGTAACCCTCGTCCCTTTGACGACGTTACAACACGCTGTCTTATCAACGGCCATAACGGTTATGTTTCACAAGACCAAGGATGGGAAGTAGTCCTAGTAAAACCAGAATGCATGACTTGTTTCTGGACGTATGAATTACGTGTCTTTATTGCCTTTGCTGAACGACTTGTGTACTAGCTAGAATTATCTTCACAACTATCTTGTATCAAAGTTATTGTGTGCTATATTTCATGCTTTATGTAAAATAAGCGGTATTGTAAGTTTGTAAAATATTGTATAAAAGTTTGAACGCGAAATATTATTATAATCAGTTTTTCATATAGAATTGTAGTAGTTGAATTGTATATTAGCTACTAAGTATGAACTTAACGGGTAGGTACTACCCGAATTTAAACTTATAAAACGCTAATATGAAGAAAAAGCTTTTATAAATGAGTTCATATTATGCTACGAAATACTATTAACTACTCTTAACATTCTGTATGATTAACTTGTTCCATTTGACTATTTTGAAGGAAATGGCACCGACTACTCGACACACCGTGAATATGAATGAAGAGGAATTCCGTACTTTTCTAGCTTCAAACATAGCCGCTGTACAGGCTGCGCTACATACCAACAATAACCTTGGATCTAGCAGTACAGGAAATCGTGTAGGATGCACCTACAAAGAATTCACTGCCTGCAAACCTTTGGAATTTGATGGAACCGAAGGACCGATCGGATTGAAACGGTGGACCGAGAAGGTCGAATCGGTGTTTGCCATAAGTAAGTGTACTGAAGAGGACAAAGTGAAGTACGCTACGCATACCTTCACAGGTTCTGCGTTAACATGGTGGAATACCTATCTAGAGCAAGTGGGACAAGACGATGCGTACGCACTACCATGGTCAGCATTCAAGCACTTGATGAACGAGAAGTACCGTCCCAGAACCGAGGTCAATAAGCTCAAGACAGAACTTAGAGGGTTACGAACCCAAGGATTTGATATTACCACGTACGAAAGACGATTCACAGAATTGTGCCTATTGTGTCCGGGAGCATTCGAAGATGAGGAAGAGAAGATCGACGCGTTTGTGAAAGGATTACCGGAAAGAATCCAAGAAGATATAAGTTCACACGAGCCCGCCTCCATACAACAGGCATGTAGAATGGCTCACAAACTAGTGAACCAGATTGAAGAAAGAATTAAAGAACAGACTGCTGAAGAGGCCAATGTGAAGCAAGTCAAAAGAAAGTGGGAGGAAAACGGTGATAAGAATCACCAATACAACAACAATGGTAATTACAACAATAATCGTAACAATTATCCCAACAATCGCAACATCAATCGCAACTACAACAAACGGCCCAACAACAACAACAACAACAACAACAACAACAACAACAACAACAACAACAGCAACTACAACAATCATCCCAACAACAATAATAACCGCAACAACAACAACAATCAGAAGCAGCTATGCCAAAGGTGTGAAAAGTATCACTCGGGGATCTGCACCAAATTTTGCAACAAGTGTAAAAGAAATGGTCATAGCGCGGCGAAGTGTGAGGTTTACGGACCAGGGGTTAATAGAACTAAAGGAACAAATGGTGTCGGAACGAGTAATGGCGGAGCAAGTAGTGTCGGAGCAAGTTATGCCAATGTAGTTTGTTATAAATGTGGAAAACCGGGCCACATTATTAGAAATTGCCCGAACCAGGAGAACACGAATGGACAAGGCCGCGGAAGAGTTTTCAATATTAATGCGGCAGAGGCACAGGAAGACCCGGAGCTTGTTACGGGTACGTTTCTTATTGACAATAAATCTGCTTACGTTTTATTTGATTCGGGTGCGGATAGAAGCTATATGAGTAGAGATTTTTGTGCTAAATTAAGTTTTCCATTGACGCCTTTGGATAGTAAATTTTTACTCGAATTAGCAAATGGTAAATTAATTTCAGCAGATAATATATGTCGGAATCGAGAAATTAAACTGGTTAGCGAAACATTTAAGATTGATTTGATACCAGTAGAGTTAGGGAGTTTTGATGTGATAATCGGTATGGACTGGTTGAAAGAAGTGAAAGCAGAGATCGTTTGTTACAAAAATGCAATTCGCATTATACGAGAAAAAGGAAAACCCTTAATGGTGTACGGAGAAAAGGGCAACACGAAGCTACATCTTATTAGTAATTTGAAGGCACAAAAACTAATAAGAAAAGGTTGCTATGCTGTTCTAGCACACGTCGAGAAAGTACAAACTGAAGAAAAGAGCATCAATGATGTTCCCATTGCAAAAGAATTTCCCGATGTATTTCCCAAAGAATTACCGGGATTACCCCCACATCGATCCGTTGAATTTCAAATAGATCTTGTACCAGGAGCTGCACCAATAGCTCGTGCTCCTTACAGACTCGCACCCAGCGAGATGAAAGAACTGCAAAGCCAATTACAAGAACTTTTAGAGCGTGGTTTCATTCGACCAAGCACATCACCGTGGGGAGCTCCTGTTTTGTTTGTCAAGAAGAAAGATGGTACATTCAGGTTGTGTATCGACTACCGAGAGTTGAACAAACTTACCATCAAGAACCACTACCCACTACCGAGAATCGAAGACTTATTTGATCAACTACAAGGCTCGTCTGTTTATTCAAAGATTGACTTACGTTCCGGGTATCATCAAATGCGGGTGAAAGAAGATGATATTCCAAAGACTGCTTTCAGAACACGTTACGGTCATTACGAGTTTATGGTCATGCCGTTTGGTTTAACTAATGCACCAGCTGTGTTCATGGACCTTATGAACTGAGTGTGTGGACCATACCTTGACAAGTTTGTCATTGTTTTCATTGATGACATACTTATTTACTCAAAGAATGACCAAGAACACGGTGAACATTTGAGAAAGGTGTTAGAAGTATTGAGGAAGGAAGAATTGTACGCTAAGTTTTCAAAGTGTGCATTTTGGTTGGAAGAAGTTCAATTCCTCGGTCACATAGTGAACAAAGAAGGTATTAAGGTGGATCCGGCAAAGATAGAAACTGTTGAAAAGTGGGAAACCCCAAAAACTCCGAAACACATACGCCAGTTTTTAGGACTAGCTGGTTACTACAGAAGGTTCATCCAAGACTTTTCCAGAATAGCAAAACCCTTGACTGCATTAACGCATAAAGGGAAGAAATTTGAATGGAAGGATGAACAAGAGAAAGCGTTTCAATTATTGAAGAAAAAGCTAACTACGGCACCTATATTGTCATTGCCTGAAGGGAATGATTATTTTGTGATTTATTGTGACGCATCAAAGCAAGGTCTCGGTTGTGTATTAATGCAACGAACGAAAGTGATTGCTTATACGTCTAGACAATTGAAGATTCACGAGCAAAATTATACGACTCATGATTTGGAATTAGGCGCGGTTGTTTTTGCATTAAAGACTTGGAGGCACTACTTATATGGGGTCAAAAGTATTATATATACCGACCACAAAAGTCTTCAACACATATTTAATCAGAAACAACTGAATATGAGGCAGCGTAGGTGGATTGAATTGTTGAATGATTACGACTTTGAGATTCGTTACCACCCGGGGAAGGCAAATGTGGTAGCCGATGCCTTGAGCAGGAAGGACAGAGAACCCATTCGAGTAAAATCTATGAATATAATGATTCATAATAACCTTACTACTCAAATAAAGGAGGCGCAACAAGGAGTTTTAGAAGAAGGAAATTTAAAGGATGAAATACCCAAAGGATCGGAGCAGCATCTTAATATTCGGGAAGACGGAATCCAGTATAGGGCTGAAAGGATTTGGGTACCAAAATTTGGAGATATGAGAGAAATGGTACTTAGAGAAGCTCATAAAACCAGATACTCAATACATCCTGGAACGGGGAAGATGTACAAGGATCTCAAGAAACATTTTTGGTGGCCGGGTATGAAAGCCGATGTTGCTAAATACGTAGGAGAATGTTTGACGTGTTCTAAGGTCAAAGCTGAGCATCAGAAACCATCAGGTCTACTTCAATAACCCAAAATCCCGGAATGGAAATGGGAAAACATTACCATGGATTTCATCACTAAATTGCCAAGGACTGCAAGTGGTTTTGATACTATTTGGGTAATAGTTGACCGTCTCACCAAATCAGCACACTTCCTGCCAATAAGAGAAGATGACAAGATGGAGAAGTTAACACGACTGTATTTGAAGGAAGTCGTCTCCAGACATGGAATACCAATCTCTATTATCTCTGACAGGGATGGCAGATTTATTTCAAGATTCTGGCAGACATTACAGCAAGTATTAGGAACTCGTCTAGACATGAGTACTGTCTATCATCCACAAACTGATGGGCAGAGCGAAAGGACGATACAAACGCTTGAAGACATGCTACGAGCATGTGTTATTGATTTCGAAAACAGTTGGGATCGACATCTACCGTTAGCAGAATTTTCCTACAACAACAGCTACCATTCAAGCATTGAGATGGCGCCGTTTGAAGCACTTTATGGTAGAAAGTGCAGGTCTCCGATTTGTTGGAGTGAAGTGGGGGATAGACAGATTACGGGTCCGGAGATTATACAAGAAACTACCGAGAAGATCATCCAAATTCAACAACGGTTGAAAACCGCCCAAAGTCGACAAAAGAGCTACGCTGACATTAAAAGAAAAGATATAGAATTTGAAATTGGAGAGATGGTCATGCTTAAAGTTGCACCTTGGAAAGGCGTTGTTCGATTTGGTAAACGAGGGAAATTAAATCCAAGGTATATTGGACCATTCAAGATTATTGATCGTGTCGGACCAGTAGCTTACCGACTTGAGTTACCTCAACAACTCGCGGCTGTACATAACACTTTCCACGTCTCGAATTTGAAGAAATGTTTTGCTAAAGAAGATCTCACTATTCCGTTAGATGAAATCCAAATCAACGAAAAACTTCAATTCATCGAAGAACCCGTCGAAATAATGGATCGTGAGGTTAAAAGACTTAAGCAAAACAAGATACCAATTGTTAAGGTTCGATGGAATGCTCGTAGAGGACCCGAGTTCACCTGGGAGCGTGAAGGTCAGATGAAGAAGAAATACCCGCATCTATTTCCAGAAGATTCGTCAACACCTTCAACAGTTTAAAATTTCAGGACGAAATTTATTTAACGGGTAGGTACTGTAGTGACCCGAACTTTTCCATGTTTATATATATTAATTGAGATTGATATTTACATGATTAAATGTTTCCAACATGTTAAGCAATCAAACTTGTTAAGACTTGATTAATTGAAATATGTTTCATATAGACAATTGACCACCCAAGTTGACCGGTGATTCACGAACGTTAAAACTTGTAAAAACTATATGATGACATATATATGGATATATATATAGTTAACATGATACTATGATAAGTAAACATATCATTAAGTATATTAACAATGAACTACATATGTAAAAACAAGACTACTAACTTAATGATTTTTAAACGAGACATATATGTAACGATTATCGTTGTAAAGAAATTTAATGTATATATATCATATTAAGAGATATTAATACATGATAATATCATGATAATATAATAATTTAAAATCTCATTTGATATTATAAACATTGGGTTAACAACATTTAACAAGATCGTTAACTTAAAGGTTTCAAAACAATACTTACATGTAACGACTAACGATGACTTAACGACTCAGTTAAAATGTATATACATGTAGTGTTTTAATATGTATTTATACACTTTTGAAAGACTTCAATACACTTATCAAAATACTTCTACTTAACAAAAATGCTTACAATTACATCCTCGTTCAGTTTCATCAAACAATTCTACTCGTATGCACCCGTATTCGTACTCGTACAATACACAGCTTTTAGATGTATGTACTATTGATATATACACTCCAATGATCAGCTCTTAGCAGCCCATGTGAGTCACCTAACACATGTGGGAACCATCATTTGGCAACTAGCATGAAATATCTCATAAAATTACAAAAATATGAGTAATCATTCATGACTTATTTACATGAAAACAAAATTACATATCCTTTATATCTAATCCATACACCAACGACCAAAAACACCTACAAACACTTTCATTCTTCAATTTTATTCATCTAATTAATCTCTCTCAAGTTCTATCTTCAAGTTCTAAGTGTTCTTCATAAATTCTACAAGTTCTAGTTACATAAAATCAAGAATACTTTCAAGTTTGCTAGCTCACTTCCAATCTTGTAAGGTGATCATCCAACCTCAAGAAATCTTTGTTTCTTACAGTAGGTTATCATTCTAATATAAGGTAATAATCATATTCAAACTTTGGTTCAATTTCTATAACTATAACAATCTTATTTCAAGTGATGATCTTACTTGAACTTGTTTTCGTGTCATGATTCTGCTTCAAGAACTTCGAGCCATCCAAGGATCCGTTGAAGCTAGATCTATTTTTCTATTTTTCAGTAGGTTTATCCAAGGAACTTAAGGTAGTAATGATGTTCATAACATCATTCGATTCATACATATAAAGCTAACTTATTCGAAGGTTTAAACTTGTAATCACTAGAACATAGTTTAGTTAATTCTAAACTTGTTCGCAAACAAAAGTTAATCCTTCTAACTTGACTTTTAAAATCAACTAAACATATGTTCTATATCTATATGATATGCTAACTTAATGATTTAAAACCTGGAAACACGAAAAACACCGTAAAACCGGATTTACGCCGTCGTAGTAACACCGCGGGCTGTTTTGGGTTAGTTAATTAAAAACTATGATAAACTTTGATTTAAAAGTTGTTATTCTGAGAAAATGATTTTTATTATGAACATGAAACTATATCCAAAAATTATGGTTAAACTCAAAGTGGAAGTATGTTTTCTAAAATGGTCATCTAGACGTCGTTCTTTCGACTGAAATGACTACCTTTACAAAAACGACTTGTAACTTATTTTTCCGACTATAAACCTATACTTTTTCTGTTTAGATTCATAAAATAGAGTTCAATATGAAACCATAGCAATTTGATTCACTCAAAACGGATTTAAAATGAAGAAGTTATGGGTAAAACAAGATTGGATAATTTTTCTCATTTTAGCTACGTGAAAATTGGTAACAAATCTATTCCAACCATAACTTAATCAACTTGTATTGTATATTATGTAATCTTGAGATACCATAGACACGTATACAATGTTTCGACCTATCATGTCGACACATCTATATATATTTCGGAACAACCATAGACACTCTATATGTGAATGTTGGAGTTAGCTATACAGGGTTGAGGTTGATTCCAAAATATATATAGTTTGAGTTGTGATCAATACTGAGATACGTATACACTGGGTTGTGGATTGATTCAAGATAATATTTATCGATTTATTTTTGTACATCTAACTGTGGACAACTAGTTGTAGGTTACTAACGAGGACAGCTGACTTAATAACCTTAAAACATCAAAATATATTAAAAGTATTGTAAATATATTTTGAACATACTTTGATATATATGTATATATTGTTATAGGTTCGTGAATCAACCAGTGGCCAAGTCTTACTTCCCGACGAAGGAAAAATCTGTGAAAGTGAGTTATAGTCCCACTTTTAAAATCTAATATTTTTGGGATGAGAATACATGCAGGTTTTATAAATGATTTACAAAATAGACACAAGTACGTGAAACTACATTCTATGGTTGAATTATCGAAATCGAATATGCCCCTTTTTATTAAGTCTGGTAATCTAAGAATTAGGGAACAGACACCCTAATTGACGCGAATCCTAAAGATAGATCTATTGGGTCTAACAAACCCCATCCAAAGTACCGGGTGCTTTAGTACTTCGAAATTTATATCATATCCGAAGGGTGTCCCGGAATGATGGGGATATTCTTATATATGCATCTTGTTAATGTCGGTTACCAGGTGTTCACCATATGAATGATTTTTATCTCTATGTATGGGATGTGTATTGAAATATGAAATCTTGTGGTCTATTATTATGATTTGATATATATAGGTTAAACCTATAACTCACCAACATTTTTGTTGACGTTTTAAGCATGCTTATTCTCAGGTGATTATTAAGAGCTTCCGCTGTCGCATACTTAAATAAGGACGAGATTTGGAGTCCATGCTTGTATGATATTGTGTAAAAACTGCATTCAAGAAACTTATTTTGTTGTAACATATTTGTATTGTAAACCATTATGTAATGGTCGTGTGTAAACAGGATATTTTAGATTATCATTATTTGATAATCTACGTAAAGCTTTTTAAACCTTTATTGATGAAATAAAGGTTATGGTTTGTTTTAAAATGAATGCAGTCTTTGAAAAACGTCTCATATAGAGGTCAAAACCTCGCAACGAAATCAATTAATATGGAACGTTTTTAATCAATAAGAACGGGACATTTCAGTTTGTGTGGGTGAATGAGGTCCACAAATGGCCAATGGATCAGCTTTGAAGGCTCCAAACCGACGTGAAAACTGATCTGCTATCTCGTCTCGCAACAAATCATTTGTTCTTAGGTCAAATCAAACCATTCCGAGCTACAATTCTTGCTCTTCGATCTCGAAACCCCGACATAGCTCGTTCAATTCTTTAAACAATCGTTGTGAATGGTGGTTGTTATGAAACTATCCTTTTTTAGTTCTAATTCTTCATCTCCTTTGTTAACTTATATATGTATTATTAGTGGAGGATGCAAGATTTTTTTCACCGGGGAAAAAAAAACTAAAACGGTAACAATTATTTGGGCAAAATATGAAGGTTTTAGGGAGAAAAAAAAAATATTTGGTCCGGACTGATGCAAGCTTGCCTTTCAAAAAAAAAAAAAAAATATGAAGGTTTTAGGGAGGAAAAAATGAAAGTTTTTTGGCAAATTATGGAGGTTTTAGACAAACTTTGAAGGTTTGTGGGCAAAATTTGAAAATTTTGGGGCAAAATATGAGAAATTTTGGGCAAAATTTGAAGGTTTTGACTTTTGAGGCAAAATATATAGATTTTGGGGTAAAAAATAATCCACCAGGGGCAAAGTCGAAAAATCTAAAATTTTTACATTGGAATTTGAAAATCCACCCCTCCCCCTCCCCCGTCCCCACATAAACCGCTCCTGTGTACTATTGAACTTCTTCAATTTAATAATCCGACATCGTTAATTTGGAGTTTGATTCGAATACTTTGTGTTTCAGTACAAAATCTATGCTTTATTGGGGATTTGGATGGTAAGAATGTAAAGATTAATTTAAGTCAAATTGAATTAATTAGGGATTGATACTTTTGATTTAATTCAAAGCGAGGAAACTAGTACTAGCGATATTAATTCGAAACCGCAGTTTAGTGTGGATGTTGAGGAGTGTTTGACGTGAAAAAGAAAAAAGATGATGTGGAATGCCACGTTGACACTTAATTGAGAAAGTTAACGACACTCCTCTTTTTAAATTTAACATTTTGTTAAAACAATCGTTTAAATATACGAAAATATAATAGGTTACTTACAATATAAAAGTGAGTTAAAAAAAAGTTACTTTTTATGGAATTTTCCTATATTAAATGCTAATATAAAAATTAAAGCAAAACATAAAGTAATTCTAAACAATTTACCAGAAGATAATATCTTACAATAATTACTCTCTGTCTCATTTCTATTGTCTAGTATTTTTTTTTTGGATGTTTCACTTTAATTGTCAACTTTCATAAATGAAAAAGAATATTGTGGTAAAGTTTTTTGTGTGCTCTACTTTATACAAGTAAGAAAAAAAGATATGTAAAAAGTAAGGGTAAAACTAGAAGGTTAACAAAAAAGTAAACGTGTCAGTCACTTTTTCTTAAAATGTGTATTTTTTGTTTGGAAATAATAGATTTGAAACGGAGAGATTTAGGGATGGCAATGGATCCAAAAAAATCCGAAACCCGCGGGTACCCGTACTCGCGATGGGTGGATAAATTCAAAAAACTTCACCCGCGGGCACGGGTCGGGTAGAATTTGGTACCCGTTGGCAGATCGCGGGCGGGTGATGGATGTACTAGATCCGTGACGGGGAAAATCCGATCCGCAAATCTACATCTACAATACCCATATGAGGAATCCACGGGTAAACCCGTCAATGATCGGTAAATCCTACCATTATAGTTAATGCACCTTGAGACTTTAACATAATCATTAAATTTACTTCCTGTTTCAATACAAATATTAAATAGCACCTTGAGACTTCAACTAATAATCACCAAATTCCCATATTCCAAATCATTAATTACTCTGTCGTTTCACTATCCCATCTTCCAACTTATAAGTTACAACCCTCGTAAGGTTTTTTTTTAAACTTTTCAAATAAGCGTTCATTTGTTTCTTGCATTCTACGTACACAGAAAATCAACAAGAAAATATTTACATAACCATTGAAACTTAAATCATGTCTGGAAATGACCCGTCTTCATCTCAAAAAAAATTCTGCTACTTATTCAAATCCACCACAATCAACTTCAGCTCTAAACGGTCATTTGTCCAATAGAAGATTTCAAGAAGTTTTGGGATCGCAAATTGAGGTGTAAGTCTATTAAATCGGATTAAGAATTGTGGCGCATGTTTACTGTCTTGTTAACCAAACTTTTGTTTTTATAAGAATAGGTGATAGGTGATAGGTGAATAGGTGATTCTGAACAAGAAGCAGATGTTGTATCTTTTATACATTGCTAAATTTGGGGAATGTTATAACTAAACTTTATATACAGGTTTATGTAACCATATAATATAAATTCACCTCTAAATATTTTTTTTTTTTTTTTTTTTTTTTTTTTTTGAAATGCAAGATAGAAACTTTCATTAATCATGAAAACACAACATACATGTACATGAAACGTGGGTTACAGTGAACAGCCCAAATACACAAATTTTTCATGGGAGCCGAGATAGCAACCCAAAACGAAACGAACACGAATATATAAACACAACACGAGCACGAAATTACAATGTTATAGGCTTAAAAACACCGATGGATTTGTTAACCAGTTTTGCCAATTGATATGGTTTCCTTCGAGTTTTCTTGAGATCCAGTCGAACGCCTTTACTTGAATTTTGTTTATCAACACCGGGGGACACGAGCTTTTATTCTTGAACACCGTAGAGTTCCTATTCTTCCAAAGATAATACACGCATACCTAACGAGCCGCTTGCCAAATCTTAGAGCATAGCTTTGAGACATTTGGTGATGAACCATCTCGAAGTAGTTGATTTGCATTTAGGCTTGGATTGAAACCGATACCCCACCAATTAAAGAGCCTTGACCACACATCCTTAGAGATTTTGCACGATATTAGAAAATGATCAACCGATTCGACATCCACATCACACACTGGACAACGAGTGCTATGAAGATCGATACCCCGGTTGTCGAGTTCGACACGCACCGGGATCCTTTTTGAATATCAATTATCATAATCTTTCAATCTTCAAAATTCACCTCTAAATATCAATTATCATAATCTTTCAATCTCTTGTATATCAGAGATTATATAATTACAAAATCCGAAGTGTTAATGAGTTTGAGTGAGTCATAAAGACAAATTGTAAGATATACCAAATCTTGTCAAAAAGTAACGGTACGTATGTAAGAAGCTCGTTAAGTGTTAGATCACCTTTATGTAATTACTCGTATGAATTATGGTGCGTTTGTTTACTTCTTAATTGAATGGTTCATCTTTAAATGCTGAACGTCAAAAATTATTCAAACTTCAAAATAAACATAAATTACCTAAATTAAAAAATTAAGGTAAAAAAGTTATCTTTTAATGAAATTTGCCCATTACTAAGAATCGATTGTGGATGTACTATTCTTATGATAGTTATAGTTGTATAACATTGAATTCATCAATTAAGACTGAATTTAATCAATTGATATTGATTTTTCTACGAAATTCTACTTTTTTACATCTAAAATTAATGAATTAATGAATATTACCACTTCTCTCTCTAAATATTATATGTGTATACATATATTCTACAAGGATAATCAAATATCACATGTAGTATAATGTCGTGGGCCATTCCTGATCAGCTTGAATTATATATTGAAATATTGATATTGATGATTTGATATTTGATATTGAAGGTGGATGGATGAGTTCAATCCTAATGTCCACCAAAATGCTACTTTTATTATAACAATATTTCTTCATCAATTAGCCAAATCCTAATCTTGTTGAATATAAGGTCAAGCACGTCTAGTATTTATAACCATTTATATTTAATTTGTTTTATATGACGTAAAATATTAACAATTAATCCCATACAAGTGACGAATTCAAAATGAAAATCGATTGAGGTTTCAAAAAAAATTTCAAAGCTAATTATATTTTAAGGGTACTTTTGTGGTTCTTTACCTTCAAAGAATTATACATTATAAATACATATGGAGTCATATAGTTAAAATTGGTGGTATCCTATATTATTTGAAGACTACATTGTATAAAAAAATTTGAGCGTAGTGGGGTCACATGACTCACATCTATACGGCTATACCCTTAGATACGCCTCTGTCTCGTACCATCTGTCTCAAATATATCGTCCATTATTTTATTTTTGAGTGTTACAAATTAATTGTCTATTTCCATAAATGGATAAGATAATATGATAAAAGTCTTTAAGTCCCGACTTTATTCATGTAGAACAAAAGGATAGGTAAAAGATAATGGGTAAGACTGGAAAGTAAAAAAAAATATATGTAACAAGTCTTTTTTTCTAAACTGTGTTTTTATGTCTGAAAACAATAGAATTAAAATGGAGAGAATAATTTCTTCTAGCCTAACGAGTGAATTATGCATTTATATACACTTAATTTTGTCGACAAATCAACTCAAAACTATTTACCGTTTATATATCCACTAGACTTAAGAGCCCGTGTGTTGCACAGGGACTCCTAATCAAACTAAATTGAAATGTAAAATGTTATATCATTTGACGTTATGATAAGGACAGTCTCACAAGTATCGTTGTGCATCAAATAAACATAAGTTGGCTTGAGTGGAATGGGGTGAGATCCAACTTGGGGTACTGCCAACCCATGTTCGATTCTCACTCCAAGCAGGGAGTTTCCAACCTTTGATGATACTGTCAACATCAATGCGATTTGGAAAGGTCTCTGAAATCGTTTTTCCCAACCTTC
Source organism: Rutidosis leptorrhynchoides (assembly GCF_046630445.1). Lineage (NCBI taxonomy): Eukaryota > Viridiplantae > Streptophyta > Magnoliopsida > Asterales > Asteraceae > Rutidosis > Rutidosis leptorrhynchoides. The sequence goes on along the minus strand of NC_092333.1, from coordinate 614,053,794 downwards.
GATGGTACTGCCAATATCGGCGCGAATTGAATTTCCTCCTAACGCGTGTGTTGGTGACAAATGAGAGCATTCGATGTCGATATCGTCGTTCAAAAAAAATAAAATAAACATAAGCTGTTCAAGTGTTTTTTATATAAACGCATTCCTGCTGACTACCAAAGAAAATCTAAAATTGGGTTGTAATGTCTTAATGTAAAACATAAACTTATTGTAAAATTGTTGTTTGTTATTTCGGTAGATTAATCAAACAAAGTGACAACATACATGTTATAACTTCAAAATTATTTAACATTAATAAGATACTTGCATACCATACAATTGGCAAATAACAGAGCTCATATACTGTGAGCCTGACCCATTAAAAAAAAAAAATTTAGGCCCAAAATAAATAATGACATAACACCACACGAACACTAACTTCAAATAATTATGTTTATGAAGTACCTTTTTGCGTATACGGTAGATTCAAATCACATTATCAATAAGATAAAACAACTTTGTCCTTGAAATCATTCATAGATGATATCATTAAGTTTTATGTATTTTCTCCATGACATTTAAAAAAATGAATATATGTTGTTAAAAAACAACACAATGGGATAAGGATCTAACTTCTGCATAAAGATAAAGATTATTGTTACCAAAAATTTTTGACTTTCTGAACTATATGATACCTCGAAGCATTTCCATTGCTATGTTCTCAACCTCAAAATCATGGTTCCATGGAATGTCACTGTCCAGAAACAAAACATCTTTAAGTTTAACAAAAGATATAAAACACATGCCCTCATGACACAACACAAAATACCACCATATCAAAAATACATCAAATTACCAAATTTCCACACCCTATTCAACAAAATTCACGTTAGTCAACAAAAAACATCACATTCACCTAAGATTACCTGGAAGCACAAAAAAATGTAGTATTGAGCAGAAACTGAAAAATATCTTAAAAAATTGTCAGGGTTGAACAAATAATATTGAAAAAAATAGTGCATCAACATCAAACGCAATAACACAATTTAAAATTAAAGCTTTAAATTACCTGAAAGAACCAAACCCGATAGTATTATGCAGAAACTCCACTGAAAAAAAATCACACAGGCGAACAACAAAATTAGAAAAAAACAAAGCAACTTATTAGAAATAAACAAAATTAAAGGACACTATACCGTAGGAGATGAGAGGTTAGTTGAAATCATAGGAAAACCTACACAAAAACAGCAAAAAAAAAAAAAAAAAAAAAAACAAAAAACAAAAATTGTTTCTTCGCCAAAAATTGAACAATTATGAGAACAGATTGATAAATAATGAAGCAATTAAAACCTTTGTTAGACTCCATGAGCTGAATATTACGATGAGTGTCATTTCAACGAATAAACAGGAGCTGATTAAAGGAGTGTACATGCTAAGAATAGAAAACAGACTAAATAGTGATGTGTTTAATAATCACCCAAATACACTTAAAATCAAATTATCCATATTTATGAAATACTAAGTACATACACATGTACCAAGAGTATCATATGGAGATTTTTCATCAGTCCAATTAGCATTCCTAGCTAATATCCTCTTTTGATAATTTCTTGATTCACCCATAATAGAGGTTTTCAACTTTTTAACATTTGATGAATCAATAAGTCGAGGCTTTGAACAATTTAGGTTCCTTATAGAATTTGAAAAGGCTAACAATCAATTGAAGTCGGCATGTAGCTCGATTGTAACAACATGTTAACGATGTGTATACAACATGATTAGGCCTCCAATTTCAAAATATATATATATATATATATATTTTTAAAAAATGGATTCAGAATTTTGATTAGGTTTTTTATCGATTGGAGATGCATAAACAACAAATATCTTCGAAAAATAAATATAAAAGTGAATTATAAAGAATTGTAAAGACACCAGGAGCAAATATATACAACAACACAAATAAGATGCACATACATCAACTACGAAAGTCATCCTACTCTCTCGAAACAACAATAAAGAAAAAGGAAAACACACCTTATTAATGCACAACTATCTAGCTGTGACTACCTTCAAAAAATGTCAATTAGTCATCAACGGGATTTGACCGGTTGTGTAGATTAAAAACTGTTGGAGAACAAATAATTAAGAAATAAATATTGACAGAGAATATGGTCCGGTTATTAAAAATTAATCAATTTAATTGATTGGGAAAAAAGGAGTGCATGATCCCGTGCAGTAGAGGATGTTTAAAAACAAACGTTAAAGTTAGTTGTGATTTTCTTCAATGTACTAAGTAGTGCTGTTAAATATCAACTATACTAAAAAATACCCGGTGGTAATGACTAATGAGATCGAAGTTCTTAAAAGCTACAAACACTTGATAGCAAATGTACAATTCTTAATTTAAGGATGTTATTGAACAAATGTACAAAATATTAATTTAGGGATGTTAATGACCGTACAGTTGATAGCGAATGAGTCTAGTTGAGTTGTTTGCCAGAAGTCTTAGCCCAATAATATATCCCAAATAAGCGAAGCCTGCACCATATATATCAAGAACAATCTTCATATAGGTGCAGTAAAGGAGTTAGTCTAACATTTTTTGTCTATTCAAATACAATGTTTATAAGATAGTTGGATAGATTACTACTAATTCGATAGAAATACTTTAGGTATGTTGATTTAATGATTGACAAATCTAAATAGTCAAAGTGTTCTTTTGAAACTGATTCTTAATAAAGTAGTTAAGGAATATTTGTTTATTTAGATACACTTCAAGTTAGTTTCAACCGACTTGGCTAGTATTCTTTGGTCTTAAATTTTAATTTGACCATTTTGACATAGAAAAAAACCTAATTTTTTCCATTCATAAGTATTAGGGAGAAATTATTGCCTCTATGTATTGCCATTATAATGACATGTAATATATATAATGACACATTTGGAAATAGAAAGTTAATCAAATCTCTACACAGCTCAAAATCTTATTAAACTGTTAATTTGATGTTCAACCTGAAACATAAACGATAAGACAAAGCATATGAGATAAATCTCATGTATATACCTACATATAGAGAGGTCACCTTGGGTTGCTACTTGTGACCCATTACCCAACCCAACCAACTTTCATTACTACCTCAATTATACATACCTCTTTCAACTTGTTGAAGTTTTGTTTTTACTACTCATCGTTAACTTCAAGGATGAATGCAGCTTCCATTTAATAGTCTTTCCCAATCAATACATCTACACCAAGAATGAACATAAAATAACAACACATCAAAGTGAGTCAATTTAAATAAAAATTTAGTACATGAACAATTCGAAGAGGCTAAAACACGACACATCAAACAACACCTTTGTTTCACGTTCAAGTTTTGCAATGTCATTACCCAATTTATATTTATTAGTAATATCATTTGTTAGACTGTTGACTGCATTGATTTTAAATGATTTAGATTATAGAAACTTCACAATAACAGAGCTTTCAAAATGATCGAGCGTTGAATATCCAATAATTAAAATGAACTCCTTTTAGAATGTAACTATAAAAACTATCCGGAATAAGGTTGTTTGCATGTGAATTCATTAGATAAGTAATGAACATGACTGAAGCCACAATCTGTTAAGAAGGCTTTATTTCTATATATTGCAGATAACTTTACTACAACAGTCTCATTAGTATAAAACGTAAAAGCACAAATAACAATACAAGATACAAAATGTAAATTATTACTAAGGATTTCATACCCTTATTGTATTCAAACCTTCCTTTACCAGTACATAAAACTATCTGCATACAGTCAACTATGATTATTAAATGTTAGTATTCCGCAACTGCAAATAACAATAATAAGTGCTCATATAGTAACTAAACTGCAAAAATCAATGAAAAAAAATATGTGCTCATATGTCTTGTACAAATAAAAAAAGCATGAATGAAGTGAGAATAGAATTTGATAGTAATCATATGTAATTATAATAAAAAAAATTGTAAAAAAATAAAGAAAACAAAAAGTGTAAGTATCGATGAAAATACCTAATAGTAGAATTTATAATCAATCATATTCAAATCGTTAAAAAAATACAAACGATGTAAAAGCCGGTCGATTCCTTGTAGTCGTTGCATCTTCATTAAAACATCTGCAGTTCAACCAAATTCAATAATAAAGAATCGTTCTATTTGCAAAAACTAATCAATTCAACGACTTCCGATGTTGTTGCACTTCTTTGAAGGCCAACCGGATTCCGGTGAGGCTGATTTCTGAACGACCCACCTAATATTCACCCCAATTATACAATCGATTTTTAATAACATGGAAGAATGATTTCACTATGAAATTTGTACCATCATGTTCAGAAATTCGCTACGAACTTATTGATGGTGATGGCGTTAACTAATACGGCCAAATAAGGAGGAATCAATCATCAGAAGGTGTTTAGGGTTTTTTTTTTTTTTTTTTTTTTTTTGAAGAGAGAGACATTAAGGTGTACATGATGCAGATTAGAAAAGGAGAAGATTAGTATTGAGATTGAAATTTTAATTTTAATTGGCCGTATGTATATAGACACGTGGCAGCTATATGTAATTAGTGAGAATAATCTAGTTTTAATTAGAAAAAAGATAATTGTGAGGGACAATATAAGGTTGACACGTCGGATTCAAGATTACCGATTTAGAGATGTAAATGAAATGATGATTCATTTCGAATTTTGGAACCTTTACATCTCAATCTCAATCATTATTAAAATATTAACCAATGTTTTATGTTGATGATTAGGATTGACGATTAATATTACAACGTACTTTTTTAAAATTATCTTACAGTTAGTTGACAACAAAATTATGATTAACAAATACTCCTACTTTACGATCTTGATTGGTTTAGTAGTCATGTTCAAAGGGGATTTGGGCAACTTTTGTTGTATGTTACCCACCACCAAAATAAAAACACTTTTTGGTATATAAAATTAGTAGATTTTTTAGCCAGTGCATTGCACGAGTGTTTAAAAATTTATGCAAAAATGTAATTTACAGTTCATATTGGTATGTAAATAGCAAAATAAATAAAATAGGAAAAATATAAAAATTATTTAAGCTCGTGGTGTTGACAAATTTTAAAAATTGTGCGTTGCACGGTGGGTAAAATAATCGTGCAAAATTAATTGATTTTTTCAAACAATTATTCTTTTGAGTTTAAAAGCCCGTGATGTTGGCAAATTTGAAAAAATTCTTTTAAGTTAAAGAGCCCGTGGTGTTGACAAATTTTAAAAGTGATTTTACGTGATGTTAGTAACTTAAAATTTATGATTTATATATGTATATATAAAAGATATATACATAGATTGTATTTGTAGGAAAGGGTATTGTTATCATTTCTATTGAAATATCAATATTTAATATGTTAATTAATAATTTATTTATTTATTTATCATATATACTAAAAGATGCTCAAATCTTGGTCGTTTGGACCTCCCCACCCTAATCAAACGACACCAACAAAAAATTACCAAACTTCCCCTCAAACAATGTTAAACATGTCAAATTTCCAGAAGTAAAAATTGTAAACTTATTATTTAATTAATAAAACTTAAGTAAAATCCACTCAAATTTTTAACGGGTCACATCTTTCCGCTCGCTTCGAATTAAATTTTTCCAAAGTCACCCTTCAACTCGAAATAATTTTACGAAGACAACGTAACTAGATATGCGCGAAACGGATTGTTTTTAAAAAATGTTAAAATATTTCGAGATATTTTTTATACATTTACATACATGTATAATAAACAACTCAAACTAACCACATCGTATCGATGGTACTGTTCCCTTTTTTATGCCTTTTTTGACGCTAAAAACGCGGAGCCCATTATGCACACTAGGTACTAACCTCGTACTTCCAACCATACCCGTAGCAACGTGTTTTTAATTCTGTAAATACATAACGTTATGTTAAATATGAATATTCAATTCGAAAAACCCGTCGCATCGCGCGGGCCAGAATTTTCCTAGTTAATATTTAAAAAACAAAATTGGTCAAATTACTACTTAATTTAACAAAACATTGGTTTCGATTTTGTCAAATGTAATGGAAGGGACAATTATTCAAGGGCCTGGTGAAAGGGTAGTTGACCAAAATCAAATTTATTTATTACGGAGTATAATTTTAATTTTAATTCTAAATAAACTCTAATCTAATTTAGTTATATATATATATATATATATATATATATATACATATATATATATATATACATATATATATGTATATATATATAAATCAATATCTAAATACGTATATATTAAATTATAATGAAAAATTAATTTAATTTAATAAAAAAATGAAACATAAGCAAAAAGTTTTTTGATTTATATATGTATGTATGTATAGATATAGATATTAAAATATCATTATGAAGGAAGCATTTTTTAAAATAATAATAAAAATATATTACCATCTATAAATTATAAATTATAAATTATATATATATAATATTACATATTTACAAGTAGGGATGAGCAAAATACCGAAAAACCGAAACCGTACCGATACCGTACCGGTACTTGTACCGAAATACCGCACCGATGGTATTCTGTATCGGTTCCTAGTTTAAACAAAAATCGGTTTCGGTACCGATACTCCCGACATGAAAACCGAAATTTAAAACGAAATATAAATGGCTATGGGGTATTATGTGATATGTTCAATATTAGGGAAAAACATATAAAGACATAACTTGACTACTAATTATTCAATTGTTCGGTCTACTAACATTACTACTTCTTATTTTATCCAATTTGAAATTCACAAGATTTTGATTCTGTTAAAATTTACGTGTTTTCTAAAAACATACTGTATAAACTAACCAAATGGTTGTCTGGTTGATTTAAGAAAAAAGTATCCACCTTTAATATGGGAATTGTCAAAATACACCCACAATAGTTGAAGACTTTCAGATGCTAATAAGATATTAATTGGCTACGTATTCAGTATAATGTAAGTTAGTTACGATTAAAGAATGCTATATTTGAAAATGAAGTAATTGATATACTGAAAGATGACGACGTCCCAATTAACAAAATTTGTGTCTTTTTATTATATAGAGATGGAAGAGGCGATCAAGAAGCAAAACAAAAAGAGAAAAGAGATGGCGACCCCCGAAGCTTAGCTGGTTTTTTTCGTTAAACTTTATTTATACGAATTTTATATGAATTTTTTCAATTTTTATAGACTGTACATGTATGCAATTTTTATTTTAGTAATTGTTTTTCGTTTATCTTATATTTATTTATCGCATGTTCATCTTCATCTTATTTATATATCATTGTTCGTTAACGAATAATCTACACTATATATAATAAATAATGTATATGTACATACACCATACCACGTCACTCGTATTATCTACACCATTGTAAAAAAATTAAGGTACCAAGTGGGTAAAATACCGAAAAATACCGGTCCCGTACCGATACCGAAACCGGTACTGTAACGACCCTGGATTTTCCAACCTTTATTATTAATATTTATTATTAATACTTGTGTTTTAATAAATGTATTCTTATACATTTTACTTGTCACCGTAATTGACTTTCCATGTCCTGACTTGTCTTTGTGACACACATTTTTCACGAATAATATTTCGAATATTATTTACGTTCATGATTAATTATTATAAATCATTTTTAATTAACTAATGCATGTGATGACCCGGGAATTTCCAACCAAATTTAAACCTGAATCTTATTTAATTTCGATACGATAAGCAAAGTTTGTAAAGTGAGTCTCAAAATTTTTGGAACAAGTTTACATGAATTCATTTGACCTTTGACCATTTCCGACGATTCACGAACAATTATTTATAAATAAATATAGTTATATAAATAAATGTAAGTATATATATAATAATAACTGGAACTAATAAAATGTAATTTAAACATTAAAATTAAATAGGTGAATTAAGATATAAAATAGTCAAAATGAATTTATATATAAATATATGATTTCTACATATAATTATTATTATATGTATATTGTAAAATATGTTAAAATGTATTCATTTATAGTATATTGAATATACATCTATGGCTTCGAAGTTTGTTAGTAAACAATAGTAACACTCAATTGATAGTCGATTGATATTAAACGAAGTTAAAAACGAATAATTGTAAATATAAATTTGTAAGTTGTTATATAATATATTTACATCATCTCTATACATAATAATTATTATATGTAGAATGTAAAATGTATATATACATATATATATGTAAACATATTAAGTATTCAATCTATACTATTATATATTTTATGAGATTATTAAATATTACATAAGTAATAATATTTAATATTAACACATTAAAAATTAAATTATAAATTAAAATATAGTGGTTGTAGTAATATTATTATTACTATCAAGATTATGTCAATATCAGAATTATTGCAAATATATAAGTTATAGATATGAAATTCAATATATATAGATTGTTATATTATTATTTTTAACAATATTATTATCATTAATAATAACATTATTATAATCATTTTTATCATTATTATCAATATAATTAATATTATTAAAGTTATCATTAGTATAAATTATTATTAAACTTGTTATAAAAAAATATATCATTATTGTTATTATTATCATAATATTACTATCATTATTATTATTAATATCTTTAATAAATATTATTAATATTATTGCTAATAAAATTGTATTATTAATGAAATAGTTATTAATCAGTATTATAATTCTTATTAAAAAGATAATTATTAAATATTCTTTTATAAACTATATAATAACAAATAAAAAAAATTATATATATATATATATATATAAACAAACCCCGTTTTTATTGGTAATCTGATTTGCCATTTTTTTTCTTTACTGATTGAAGATGCTAACAACTCCAGTATGAATTTGGTGATCCATCTGTATCATACTTCATTTTTTTATCTTCTTCTTCCTGTCTCTGTACTTGAATATCGATACCCTCATGCTTCCTTTATACAACTATCGAATTACCTCTCATTATGGAGAAAAATTATACGAGTACTCCACCCTCTATATCAGTTACAACATTCAGTGATTAATAATATCTGATAATGTAAGTTATTTATTTTTTTTCTTTTCTGCGTTATTTTTCCTGTCCACTTAATCAAACAACGAAACAAAATTTAATTGATTCACTTTTGCTATAACAATATCACTTACCCTTTATATGACCCTCTGCTATTGCAATTCGAATTAAAAACATAAAAATTAATCAAGTTTGAAGAAAACCATCGAGTATCCCCTGTTCTTGAGTCATTCATTAAAAACTTAGAATTCGAATTCAATTTTCAAATCCTTGAATGCAGTTAAGTTGGTATTCAACTACTCAATCTCTCTGTAAAATCTCAATTTCAAATTCTTCATAACAAGTTCGAATTTTCGAGTCAAACTTGAATTTTTAAAAAGTCAACAAATTCGTTCATGAAGAAATTCGTAAGTGTTTCGATGTATTAGCTTCAATTGACGATTCTAATAGTTTTTATACATGTTTAGAAAACTATTTTGTGTTATAATCATTATCTATAACGTGATCAAATACGAAATCAATTTTTTTTTGTTTCAAACAGCGACGCTGCAGTTGGAGTTTTATATATATATATTTTTTATATTCTAGAACTCAATTTATATCTTTCTGAGATGTTTTGAAGTCTTAAATGAAACCACGATTTAGTTATCTGGTTATCGATGTTTGTTGAATCCATGGAACTTATGAAGAAGAATAAGATAGAACATAATTATTAAATGTTAAATAAATTGGGATGGACTATTATTTCAGAAAAATAAGATTGGCGTAATGGTTAGAGTGTTATGTTGAGGAGCGAGGGGTCTCGGGTTCGAACCTTGGCAGGGTTACTTTATTCTTTTTGGGCTGAATTATGAGGCAGTTTCTTGTATTCTTATTATTATTATTATTATTATTATTATTATTAATATTATTATTATTATTATTATTATTATTATTATTATTATTATTTTTATTATTATTATTATTATTATTATTATTATTATTATTATTATTATTATTATTATTATTGTTATTGTTATTGTTATTGTTAATGTTATTATTATTATTATTATTATTATTATTATTATTATTATTATTATTATTATTATTATTATTATTATTATTATTATTATTATTACTACTACTACTATTATTATCATTGTTACATTATTATTATTATTGTAATTGTTAAGGATAATATTATGAAATGTGAATTTAGTATGATAGGTAATTTGATTAGTACATAAAGTTTATAATATATATGAGATAATATGATAAGATAGCTTGAAGACTAGGATTTGAGATGAGTAAAAATATATAGTTATATGTAACATATACATATATATTGATGTATAGAAAACTCATAAGGTTAAACTCTAAATGAACTTATTTTTAATATATAACGACTGATATAACCTTAAGGCGTAAATGTTAGTTACATAAAAACTTGGTATATATTAAGGTACAAAATATATTACGATTATAAATGAGAATGGTGTATAAATATATATATATAGCTTAATATGGATTAATAGAACATTAGTAAAAAAATAAATAAATATAGTTATAAGTTGTGACTTATAAATGTAACTAATGTTTATATATATACTTATATATATGAATAAATATATCTATATATAAGATACATAATTTTCGGATAAAACCTATGCTATCATAATCATCAAGTAATTATAAAATAACATTTTGTATAGATGTACTAGAACTATATAATGTATTAATAAATATTTAATAAAATGATATATTTTATACATATAACATAACAAAAATTAATATTATATACAAAATGAATATATGAAACATATATATACTACTAATATAAAGAGGGATAAAACTAATAAAGTTATATATACTTGTTCGATTACAACTATGTATATTAATGAATATACAAATGATATATGTTCGTGAATCCGAGGCCAACCCTGCATTTGTTCAATGTCGTCATAAGTATTTTTACTATAAAATACAGTATTGTGAGTTTTCATTTACTCCCTTTTTAAATGCTTTTGCAATATATATTTTTGGGACTGAGAATACATGCGCTGCTTTTATAAATGTTTTACGAAATAGACACAAGTAATCGAAACTACATTCTATGGTTGAATTATCAAAACGAATATGCCCCTTTTTACTAAGTCTGGTAATCTAAGAATTAGGGAACAGACACCCTAATTGACGCGAATCCCAAAGATAGATTTATTGGGCCTAATAAACCCCATCCAAAGTACCGGATGCTTTAGTACTTCGAAATTTATATCATATCCGAAGGGTGTCCCGGAATGATAGGGGATATTCTTATATGCATCTTGTTAATGTCGGTTACCAGGTGTTCAATCCATATGAATGATATTTTTGTCTCTATGCATGGGACGTTTATTTATGAGAACTGGAAATGAAATTCTTGTGGTCTATTAAAATGATGAAAATGATTATTTATGTTAAACTAATGAACTCGCCAACCTTTTGGTTGACACTTGAAAGCATGTTTATTCTCAGGTATGAAAGAAATCTTCCTCTGTGCATTTGCTCATATTAGATATATTATTTGGAGTCATTCATGACATATTTCAAAAGACGTTGCATTCGAGTCGTTGAGTTCATCAAGAATATTATAAAGTCGTTTATAGTTTGAATATATTATGAGATAGCATGCATGCCTGTCAACTTTCAATGTAAAGGAAGTTTGTCTTTTAAAAACAAATGCCATGTTTATAAAATGTATTATATAGAGGTCAAGTACCTCGCGATGTAATCAACTATTGTGAATCGTTTGTAATCGATATGGACTTCGTCCAGATGGATTAGGACGGGTCTCTACAGTTGGCATCAGAGCTGGTATAACGCCGTCCATGTTTGGCGGGTTAGTCGTAAAGGAGGTTCTCACAGTGTTACCTGTGACGAAGCAGTGGCTCTTACTCCTTGCGATCCCTTACGAGGGTTGGCAGTAGCTGAGAGGCAGGCCCTAAAATCAGTATCTGAGGTACACTCAGTGGTCGCCGGATAGTTAAGGCACTGGGTGGGACGGTGGTTGTCCCCACTGTATGTCTACAGTTGGTATCAGAGCGATGGTCTTAGCGAACCAGGTCTGCATTAGTGTGTCTAACTGATAAGTCGTTAGGATGCGTTAGTGAGTCTGGACTTCGACCGTGTCTGCTTGTCGAAAGTTTTGCTTATCATTTCGTGTCTAAAATTACCTGCTTATCATTCTTAGAGAATCACTTGCTTATCATCCTTAGTCTAGACACATCTTATTGCATTGATTGCATGATTAGTGTATAGACAAAATTCATATCTTAGCATATCTGCTAATTCATATCTTAGCGTATCTGTTATTGTAAACTTTGCCTGTCATTTTCTGTAGATTCCTCCGTAACTTATGGGATTTTAGTATTATATATGCATATGTAAATTATCTATTACAGGGTACTAATCTACATCCTATAATCTATTTCTTATCGAAAATCCTTCATCTGATCATACGAGATGAACCCCTCAACCAGTTCGAGTCCCTCAGATTTCGATAGCTATTCCGATAGTTATTCCGACAGCTATTCCGACATGGATATTCACCTAAGCTCTGAAAGCGGTGTCACCAGAATGAATCCATCAATCAGCCACCCCCAATTCACCTGATGGGTTCGTAGTCAACTTAATCAATGAAGACACGAAGAAGGCGATCCTTTTCACTAACCGAATTTACCTCTTGACGAAGAACCCGAAGCACTTACCAGTGAACTAGTCTCAAACACTATTTTCACCCTCATTTCCCGAATATCTCACCATGATTATATTTTATCTAAAATTCTAAACCTCACTCATCCGCTTATCCGAACCGACAATCATCCCGGCGTAATAGAAGAAGTCAATGAGCTTTGCGCTCGAGTAGTGGTTTTGAAAAATATGGTGCAAAACGTACCAGTTTCAGCAACATCACCGGCACCAACAGTATCACCAATATCAACACCAGTACCACCAACAACCCAAGTTTCAACATCGCAATCTATACCTCGAGCATAATTTCCGTTCTACATCTTGTCCTACATCGATTATCTTCGTTCTACGTATCGTTCTACATCCTTGATTTTCGTTCGACATGATGATTATGTAATCTCTAATGTTTTAGAGATTATGTATTCTTAATCTAATCGTAAAGCAAATGAGATTAATATCATATTAACCCGATAAATCCATGATTACATCTGAAGAAAATTTATATGTATATATATTTTCACAAAGATTGTAATTGAAAATTCTTTTATACAAACTGTTAATGATGAAAATATTTTAACGGGTAGGTAATACCCGAGGAATATTTAGTTTTCACATTAGTAAGTTATACTGAACATTCTTCGAATCTGATTCAACAGTCATTTACTATCCTACTTACAACCATCGATATACGTATCCGTTCACCGCAGAATAACCATTTTCATCCAATTTCATATTTGGATTTTTATTTATCAGAATCCAACAAGTGGCATAATGAAGAAAATATTGGACAAAATAAAATTTGTTAGAAACAAACAAATTAACTATGAGAAATTTTGTTAAGAATCCATGCTAACTGTTCCAGCTAACTGTTCCTAGCTAACTGATTACATTTTATTTATCGCAGTTTATTTATTGTAATTTAATTATTGCAATTTTATTTATCATCATTTAATTTCTGTTATTTACTTTACGCACTTTATTTATCGTCATTTAATTTCTGTTATTTATTTTTACGCACTTTAAATATCGGGACACGTATACAAGGTTTTGACATATCATATCGACGCATCTATATATATTATTTGGAATAACCATAGACACTCTATATGCAGTAATGATCGAGTTATCTATATAGGGTTGAGGTTGATTCTACAATAATATATATAGTTTGAGTTGTGATCGAGTCTGAGACATGTACACGGGTCACGATACGTATTAATTAATTCGAATATTGTATATTAAACTATATATGAATTATTGAGTTAGTGACTGTAGACTGCTAACTGTGGACTACCAAGATTGGACAATTAAAATGAATTAAAATATTGATTATAACATATGAAACTAAACAATTCTTCAAGTTTTCCACTTGATTTCATCTTAAACCTCATTTGTATCTTGACGATTACAATCTGCGTTTAAATCTTTCATGATTCTTGAAAACACCTCAATCTAGAGGATGAACCAACCGCACTTCATCTACGGAAGAAAAGATTGATGCATATAGTTATGCACCTGAAAAACTCTCGGAACCTTAGTAAACGTTTAACACGTATCTGTGCTAGCTCTTTTGGCGTTGTTATTACCGAAAATCACTTTGCAACCCCTTCCCAAATTAGCCAATTTTATCACAGCTCCAGCAAGTCAACTTCGACTTTACAGTCAGACCAGCCTTATTATAACCTTGATATATACGTTGCCTTTTCACCATCGTTACCGGGGAACTGTTTATATTCCACCACATTAGCAGTAAACTTATCAGCAACTGTAATGATCTAGGATTTTCTGGAAAATCATTATATTTATCAAAATCCCATTATTTACTCATCTGCATCTTGTAACAAGAATTGCCATACGAATCATCGGAAAATAGCAATCAGTATTTTGAAATCTCGCAGCATGCCTATGCCAACAATTATATGTGTACATATAACGTTTATCATCTGGACTTACATGGTTGAATGTGAAGTTCCTGAAAAACACCCCGAACTGCGAACTAGTCCTCAAAATGACGATGAAACAGCAAAAACCGTAAACGACCTTAATCGTCGGAAGTTTTATGATAAAGAATAGTATGTTGGAAAAGCTCAGAAAAGTTGGAACTGGAAAACGGATTGAACTAACCACGAAGGAGATCAAGGACAAATACAAGGACCATACCCTATATTCAAAGAATCCAGGTAATTCTGGATTCGTTGAAATCTTTAGCGAATACCTTGCTTCTGACTCCAAACTCTCGCGGACAAATTTTCTTCACCATCCTTCGATATTAGAAATTCCAAGATATCATCGTATCTTTAATTATAAATATCCTCCATATTTCTGAAGATATTTTCATAACCATTCCTATCTGAAATCATTAATCTCTTTGTGCTATCAGTGTTACATCATATAGAAACTGTTAGTTTCTATATTCTGTAAACTTTCGAGCTTAAAATATGAATGTTATTGAAGTAATGTTGGGAACTGATGCATGAGATAGTATAATATAATGACACTTAATCAACGTGATTATATTACAATAAGTCATGCTGAGTTTCTAAATGGAACATAATGATTCACAGATTATAACGTCATCATGTGTCATGTTACATAACTCTTTCATTCTGATTAACTTCTGAACATATCAAGAAGGTATATTCTTGATAGTTCTATCCTCAATGATTCTGATAATTTGACAAATCAAATCGTACGATTTCGTTCTTTCTTGGTTAGAACATTAAGTTCATTCGAAAACTCTGTACTTACGAATTCTGGACCGTTACTCGTTTTACTAGAGATCGAGAGGAAAATAAAAAGGCAAAGAGATCCAAAATATAAGAGAAAATATAAAGCCCAATAACAACACAGAGGTTACAAACTATGGATGTTAATATGAATAGCAATATAAGGACATGGTAGAATTAAGAATAGTATCACCATAAGGTAATAATAGAAGTAAACAGATTTTTCTGGTAAAAAGATTGAAAAGAGGGATGACAGAAATGATAATTAGAAAAATATCAAGGATTAGAAATGGATTAAGCATTTTCACAATCTTTTGGATGTACGAACTAAGAAAGAAAGTATAGGAATAATGAGAATAATGGAACGGAAAAAGTTTAATTTATAATGGAAATATCAGACAGAGTAATCGAGGCAGATCACCGTATTTAATTATAGAGATCTTAATTTCCTTATTCGTCGAAGAATCAAATCTTTTAGATTTCGAAGATTTTCTTTATATCCCTTGAATTCCGGAATTCAACCAAGACAACGTCAAAAGTTAAAATGAAACTTCATGTATTCATTTCACTCTTTTGTGATAGCTTCATTCGTGCTCTTCGAATAATCGAATTATTTTATCTGTATTATTCAATAATGATAAAACTCTATTTATCAGCTCATACTCGTCAGGGAAACATATTTATTGTTAGCCATGACGACCTCACTCAAAATTTCGGGACGAAATTTCTTTAACGGGTAGGTACTGTGATGACCCGGGAATTTCCAACCAAATTTAAACCTGAATCTTATTTAATTTCGATACGATAAGCAAAGTTTGTAAAGTGAGTCTCAAAAATTTTGGAACAAGTTTACATGAATTCATTTGACCTTTGACCATTTCCGACGATTCACGAACAATTGTTTGTAAATAAATATAGTTATATAAATAAATGTAAGTATATATATAATAATAATTGGAACTAATAAAATGTAATTTTAACATTAAAATTAAATAGGTGAATTAAGATATAAAATAGTCAAAATGAATTTATATATAAATATATGATTTCTACATATAATTATTATTATATGTATATTGTAAAATATGTTAAAATGTATTCATTTATAGTATATTGAATATATATCTATGGCTTTGAAGTTTGTTAGTAAACAATAGTAACACTCAATTGATAGTCGATTAATATTAAACGAAGTTAAAAACGAATAATTGTAAATATAAATTTGTAAGTTGTTATATAATATATTTACATCATCTCTATACATAATAATTATTATATGTAGAATGTAAAATGTATATATACATAT
Source organism: Rutidosis leptorrhynchoides (assembly GCF_046630445.1). Lineage (NCBI taxonomy): Eukaryota > Viridiplantae > Streptophyta > Magnoliopsida > Asterales > Asteraceae > Rutidosis > Rutidosis leptorrhynchoides. The sequence goes on along the minus strand of NC_092333.1, from coordinate 614,036,990 downwards.
ATATATATGTATACATATTAAGTATTCAATCTATACTATTATATATTTTATGAGATTATTAAATATTACATAAGTAATAATATTTAATATTAACACATTAAAAATTAAATTATAAATTAAAATATAGTGGTTGTAGTAATATTATTATTACTATCAAGATTATGTCAATATCAGAATTATTGCAAATATATAAGTTATAGATATGAAATTCAATATATATAGATTGTTATATTATTATTTTTAACAATATTATTATCATTAATAATAATATTACTATAATCATTTTTATCATTATTATCAATATAATTAATATTATTAAAGCTATCATTAGTATAAATTATTATTAAACCTGTTATAAAAATATATATCATTATTGTTATTATTATCATAATATTACTATCATTATTATTATTAACATCTTTAACAAATATTATTAATATTATTGCTAATAAAATTGTATTATTAATGAAATAGTTATTAATCGGTATTATCATTCTTATTAAAAAGATAATTATTAAATATTCTTTTATAAACTATATAATAACAAATAAAAAAAAATTATATATATATATATATATATATATATATATAAACAAACCCCGTTTTTATTGGTAATCTGATTTGCCATTTTTTTCTTTACTGATTGAAGATGCTAACAACTCCAGTACGAATTTGGTGATCCATCTGTATCATACTTTATTTTTTTATCTTCTTCTTCCTGTCTCTGTACTTGAATATCGATACCCTCTTGCTTCCTTTATACAACTATCGAATTACCTCTCATTATGGAGAAAAATTATACGAGTACTCCACCCTCTATATCAGTTACAACATTCAGTGATTAATAATATCTGATAATGTAATTTTTTTTTTTCTTTTCTGCGTTATTTTTCCTGTCCACTCAATCAAACAACGAAACAAAATTTAATTGATTCACTTTTGCTGTAACAATATCACTTACCCTTTATATGACCCTCTGCTGTTGCAATTCGAATTAAAAACATAAAAATTAATCAAGTTTGAAGAAAACCATAGAGTATCCCCTGTTCTTGAGTCATTCATTAAAAACTTAGAATTCGAATTCAATTTTCAAATCCTTGAATGCAGTTAAGTTAGTATTCAACTACGCAATCTTTCTGTAAAATCTCAATTTCAAATTCTTCATAACAAATTCGAATTTTCGAGTCAAACTTGAATTTTTAAAAAGTCAACAAATTCGTTCATGACGATATTCGTAAGTGTTTCGATGTATTAGCTTCAATTGACGATTCTAATAGTTTTTATACATGTTTAGAAAACTATTTTGTGTTATAATCATTATCTATAACGTGATCAAATATGAAATCAAAATTTTTTTTTTGTTTCAAACAGCGACGCTGCAGTTGGAGTTTTATATATATTTTTTTATATTTTAGAACTCAATTTATATCTTTTTGAGATGTTTTGAAGTCTTAAATGAAACCACGATTTAGTTATCTGGTTATCGATGTTTGTTGAATCCATGGAACTTATGAGTAAGAAGAAGATAGAACATAATTATTAAATGTTAAATAAATTGGGATGGACTATTATTTCAGAAAAATAAGATTGGCGTAATGGTTAGAGTGTTGTGTTGAGGAGCGAGGGGTCTCGGGTTCGAACCTTGGTAGGGTTACTTTATTCTTTTTGGGCCGAATTACGAGGTAGTTTCTTGTATTATTATTATTATTATTATTATTTTTATTATTATTATTATTATTATTATTATTATTATTATTATTATTATTATTATTATTATTATTATTATTATTATTATTATTATTATAATTCTTATTGTTATTGTTATTGTTATTGTTATTGTTATTGTTAATGTTATTATTATTATTATTATTATTATTATTATTATTATTATTATTATTATTATTATTATTATTATTATTATTATTATTATTATTATTATTATTACTACTACGACTATTATTATCATTGTTACATTATTATTATTATTGTAATTGTTAAGGATAATATTATGAAATGTGAATTTAGTATGATAGGTAATTTGATTAGTACATAAAGTTTATAATATATATGAGATAATATGATAAGATAGCTTGAAGACTAGGATTTGAGATGAGTAAAAATATATAGTTATATGTAACATATACATATATATTGATGTATAGAAAACTCATAAGGTTAAACTCTAAATGAACTTATTTTTAATATATAACGACTGATATAACCTTAAGGCGTAAATGTTAGTTACATAAAAACTTGGTATATATTTAGGTACAAAATATATTACGATTATAAATGAGAATGGTGTATAAATATATATATATATATATATATATATATATATATATATATATATATATATATATATATATATATATATATATATATATATATATAGCTTAATATGGATTAATAGAACATTAGTAAAAAAAAAAATATAGTTATAAGTTGTGACTTATAAATGTAACTAATGTTTATATATATACAAATATATATATATATATACTTATATATATGAATAAATATATCTATATATAAGATACATAATTTTCGGATAAAACCTATGCTATCATAATCATCAAGTAATTATAAAATAACATTTTGTATAGATGTACTAGAACTATATAATGTATTAATAAATATTTAATAAAATGATATATTTTATACATATAACATAACAAAAATTAATATTATATACAAAATGAATATATGAAACATATATATACTACTAATATAAAGAGGGATAAAACTAATAAAGTAATATATACTTGTTCGATTACAACTATGTATATTAATGAATATACAAATGATATAGGTTCGTGAATTCGAGGCCAACCCTGCATTTGTTCAATGTCGTCATATGTATTTTTACTATAAAATACAGTATTGTGAGTTTGCATTTACTCCCTTTTTAAATGCTTTTGCAATATATATTTTTGGGACTGAGAATACATGCGCTGCTTTTATAAATATTTTACGAAATAGACACAAGTAATCGAAACTACATTCTATGGTTGAATTATCAAAACAAATATGCCCCTTTTTACTAAGTCTGGTAATCTAAGAATTAGGGAACAGACACCCTAATTGACGCGAATCCTAAAGATAGATCTATTGGGCCTAACAAACCCCATCCAAAGTACCGGATACTTTAGTACTTCGAAATTTATATCATATCCGAAGGGTGTCCCGGAATGATAGGGGATATTCTTATATGCATCTTGTTAATGTCGGTTACCAGGTGTTCAATCCATATGAATGATATTTTTGTCTCTATGCATGGGACGTATATTTATGAGAAATGGAAATGAAATTCTTGTGGTCTATTAAAATGATGGAAATGATTATTTATGTTAAACTAATGAACTCACCAACCTTTTGGTTAACACTTGAAAGCATGTTTATTCTCAGGTATGAAAGAAATCTTTCGCTGTGCATTTGCTCATATTAGAGATATTATTTGGAGTCATTCATGACATATTTCAAAAGACGTTGCATTCGAGTCATTGAGTTCATCAAGAATATTATAAAGTCATTTATAGTTTGAATATATTATGAAATAGCATGCATGCCTGTCAACTTTCAATGTAAAGGAAGTTTGTCTTTTAAAAACAAATGCAATGTTTGTAAAATGTATTATATAGAGGTCAAGTACCTCGCGATGTAATCAACTATTGTGAATCATTTGTAATCGATATGGACTTCGTCCAGATGGATTAGGACGGGTCTCTACAATGCAAGTGGTTAATTACTTGTGCTTTTATTTAATTTGTTGCTTACTTGGACTTGGGCTTGTATTAATGGACTTGGAAGCCCACCCTACTTCTCTTAATGGACTAGTTGTGAGCCCACTATATTACTAGTAACTTATTAAGGCTTAAACTAGATTAATTAGTGAATAAGGAGACAAATACTTCAAGCATGCTTACACCTCTTTCCCATGCAATTTAACTTTAATCCATTTTAAGCTTACACCATCTCCCAACACTTGAAAGTTAACTTTTGACCTTGCCATTTTTGTCCTTTGGCCGTGAGCTCCCATGGGGAGGTGAGATTTAAATTTGTGCTTCTTGTCTTGCTACTTACATGTATACTTCAAGCCTCATTTCACACACATACTTACACCATTCTTTTCTCTCATCTTTTTCTCTCAAAAATTGTAAGTAACAAACTTTATTTTCTCTTCTTTTCTTTCTTTGAAAACCGCCAACATATCATCATCATTTACTTGTTACTAGTTGTTGTTTGTTGTTAAAAGATCAAACTTGTTAGTTTGTATCTTCATGAATCTTGTTACTTCCATCTTTGTTTGATGAGAAGTCAAGAACAAGAATCTAAGTTCTATAACTTATGGTTCTACTCTTAAAATGTGATAAAGATTTAAAGTTCATAAGCTTTATAATCATACTTGTGTTCATGTTTTGTAAACTTAAGGTTTACTTTCTTAAAGATCCAAGCTTTGGCTTGAATCTTCTTAAGTATGAACAAACATGAACTTGTTACTTGTAGATTTAGTTTATTTCTTCATTTTATGTATTTTAAATTCGCGATTTACATATATTGGTCAAGTGTTACTAGTTAATCTTGATCTAATTTTTCTTGAAACTAAAGTTAAACTTTGTAAGTTCAAGAACATGGAAGTGAAACTTTCTAGTTATAACTTCATACACTTATGTTGGATCTAAGTTTCTATAACTTATGGTCTTCCAAATTTGTTTAAAACAAGAGCTTATGAGCTTATATACATTTTACAAGATAAAAATCTAAGTTTCATAACTTATTGTTTTATTAAAGTGAAGATCCAAGTTCTATAACTTAGGATCTAACTTAAGAACCCTAGATCTAGACTTTATAGTCTAGGATCTTTAAGATCTAGCTAAGATCTAAAGTTCTACAACTTAAGATCTTGTTTATTTAGTTTACTTTCAAGTTTATAGCTTAATATTATTATTAGAACTCATGTATGTGTCGGATCTAAGATCTTGATGTAACTTTGGTTCATCAACCTACTTACAACCCTTAAATGAGTTGTGCTACTTATCTTAGACATACACTAGTGTTATGATGGTCAAACCTTGGTTAAGATGATGCAAACACATCAACGAGTTGTACACTTGAAGGTACAAGCACTACTACAAAAAAAGTCAAGTAGACGTGTTGAAAAAGCTATTTACACGTGTTTTTGAACACGTCTAGATAGCACATGTCTAATTGTAAAACATCAAATAGACGTGTTACAAAACCGGTCTTATTGACAATATGAAGACCAGTTGAAACTTTCATTTGGCGCTAGTTTATGAGTATATAGACCGGTTCCTAGACATCACAACCGGTCTATTTATATAGTATAGAGCGCCTTTTTTTTAATTCTTCTAATTCATATTAAACTAGAACTAGCTGATGTATGCTTAAAAATCAAACCACAAATTTGTTGGCCAACATATGATTAGACAAACGACGACAACACTATTAAATCTGAACCAAATCATATTATATATATACACCAACAATCGTTTCTGTCGATACAACATTGCTGAAGTTTCTCCAAATTAAAATAATACAGAGTAATACACTAATTGCATAGATAAATATAAAAAAGGAACATGAACTTATTTTCAGAACCTTGTTGCACTTGAGAATTATTACTACTCAAAAATCATTTGTTGATCTCTAATGCCAATTCATGAAAGAGCCTTCTTCTCACTATACTCAATTGTCGATCTCCAAGGTATAACCAGTTGCAAATGGGTGGTCCCAATCTGGAATACAAAATGAATTAGACAGGAAACGCAAGTAGTAATACTGTATATAAAAAACTTGGCATCATATCTTCAAAGGTGTCTTAACATCCTATATGAATATAGGAATTGTAGTCTTAAACCTTCAGCTATTCCATTGTTGAAGGACCTTACCCATGAATTGTTGCTAAACACAATAAAACATGTTATTCGATCACAATGAGAATGAATGATGCAACAAAGTAATGAATGAAAGTTTAACACTAAAAAAAAAAAAAAAAATCTATAGGTAAGTCTGCAACTATTTATCTAATTCTCCTAAAACAATAAAAACAAGTGATTGCACATATGCTAAAAATCTAAAATTGATCATTATAATAAAATTAATGCTTACATGTTAATGTTTATATTTTAGGCATGTACCATCTCTTTCTCGCGATCTTAATTTTCATACCCCTGTTTTGAAAAGAAAAAAACATAGATATGGTCAATCAGACTTTCGAGAACAATATATCAAAAACTTTAAGTTTCTTGAAGTGCATCCTGAGTATGACCTTCATATTAGATCAACTATCAAAATATGCTATCCAGGGATGCCAAAACATACTCTTGCCCAGTTATATCTAAACCAATGCAATGTAAATATAAATATATAAATATATTATAAATACATAAACATAAACACATATATAAAAAGAAACTAAATACATGGGGCAAAAGCATACATGGCAGTTTAGTATATCATATTAACTTACATGACGATTATCAACCCATGTATTAATATATACACTTAACCTGCATAAAAATAAAATTTGTAAGTAATTTATTAATGGTGTTCTTAATCAAAATTCAGCGAAAAGATTCGTATTACCTTCTATGGTGCATCGACTCACATGATGTATATATATATAACCTTAAGCATCTAGATAAGATACAACTATTGCTTGTAAATTGACATTGCGACGTAAGTTGCATACAATGTTGTATGTAGACTAAAAAGGGGATTTAATTTAGCTCCTTCCATTTAAGACATTTATGTAATTGATAAATTGAAAGTTTGAAACTCTATAAGTTGATTATTAAAATTCATGAACAAAGTCAATTTCAAAAGCTAATCATATTGTAAAACTTTGTTTTATAGTACTTAAAACTTACAACAATACAGACAAATCAAATATATACACACATTAGAAAGTATATACATAGTCTGTATTATACAAGTAGGCTTAATAGAAATATATAATTGTATGACGATGAAGATCAGATGTTAATATAATTTACTCTTAATCGTTTATAAATATATAAAGTACCCAATAAGGATATCCTACTCAATGATTGTAATTATATAATTGAATTTTGATACGCTGTGTTAACATTTTGCAATATAAATAACACAAATTTCAACTCACTAAAAAGGGCATAATATATGAAACTTTGGCTTGCATTCGGTTTTTGAATAATTAGTACTTGTGGGTTGTTGACAATGTTTTGTGTCAACTTTGGATTATTAATATGTTGGGTTACTTTTAAACTACATATTTTGGTATGCTTTCCTTTTTGGGAAACTTTTGAAATAATAGAATGCAATGTCGTTTGTTAAATTCATTTAAGTTCGATCAAGCTGTGGAACCAAGTGATGGAGCCGTTAAGCTCTGGTTGTAGGGAACTAGGCGGTCTTAATGTAGTCAACCCGTGGTTCTTAGGGTGCATTAGAGTCTAGTCTACAGCCCGACCCTTTTGCTATAGCATTATTATGCATTTCATTTCGTATAAGTTATATCATTAGCATTTATATCTTTTGGTATGTGGTTTGCGATTTTACTGTTTGCAGATGTCGACTTCGAGCGATAACTTCGTTGCTGCTCCTGCTCCTCCGGCTACTGCCATACGTCGTGCTGGTCAACCTTTGATCGACGATCCTGTTCACTACTACTTTTCCACCCTTACTCACATGAACAGGGCATACAATGAAGTGACGCGTATTAATGCTCTTAGTGATTGTATGCGTACTTTGCCACATAACGAGATGATGGACCAGATTCGAGCTAGTATGGATTCGTTTGTTAGCTTCAAGAACAATGTTGGGTTCGAGAATCGTAAGAGTAACCGTGAAGTTGACGCTAGGTTCGAGGCTCTAGAGAGCATAGTTCGTGGTTTGAAGGCAGAGTTGGAAGAAGTGAAAGGAAAGTTGCGGAAGTATGAGCCTCCTGCCGAGACTCATGCCGGCCCAGCTTATCACACCCGCTCTAAGCAGATGTGATATGATGATTCATAATTGATTACTTATTTCATAAGACTTAATGTCCTTTCATACATACATTTTTGGGTTATGTACGGCGTTTTGCCGAGGATTTCATTAAGGTTTTTGTTATGGGATGTTTTTCTTTATGTATGGATGGTTATTTTTATGACATCTATTATCATTATCACATTTTATTTCCGATGTTGTGACTCTTGGCATGTTATATTATGCGTAATGTAGATCATGTATGTTAGGTGTTATGTATGTTGTATGATGTTATCATAAAATATGTATGCATGTGGTGGTTATTTCTATAACAATCATAACTGTCATGTTATTACTCATAGTGTTTAATGGTTAATCTTTTCATGTTCGATCTATTCCTTTATAATACTAGTATTATTCTTAGTACTAACGGTTGTGTTATTCTATTTTGAAGATCATGCCTCCTAGAGAGTCCAACGAAGCCCGTATGCAACGTCTTATTAATGAAGGAATAGCTGCTGCTATGGCAGCGAATGCTAATGCTAACGTGAACAACAATCAGGTGGGATGCTCCCACAAAACGTTCATGGCAAGTCGCCCACAGGAATTCAGTGGTACAGAAGGACCCATAGGACTTACCCGCTGGTTCGAGAAAATAGAGTCTATTTTCAGGGTTAGTCGAGTCCGAGAGGAGGACAAGGTTAGTTTTGCTAGCTGCACTTTGAAGGATAGTGCATTGACCTGGTGGAATAACTTGGTTAACAGTTTAGGAAATGATGTGGCTTATGGTTTAACTTGGAATAATTTCAAAGAAAGAATGATCACCCGTTATCATCCTAGGGGTGAGCTTAAGAAGTTAGAGGTTGAACTTAAAAACTTGAAAATGAAGGGCACCGAATTAGATGCCTACGAGCAGAGATTCTTTGAGTTGACTTGTTTTGCCCTAATGTTTATGCCGATGAGAATCTTAAGATTGAAGCTTACATTGATGGGCTATCCAAGAAAATTGAGCATGGGGTTGAATCTAGTGAGCCCCAGACTATTGAGGCCGCGATGTCGATGGCTCATAAGTTGAATGATAAGATCTTGAGAAGAAGCAAGGCTGCTGTAACCGAACCTAGTGAAGAGGCTGTTAAGAAAGCTGATAATGGGAAGAGAAAGTGGGATAATAACCGCAATCAAAGCCAAGGTCAGGAGAAAAAGCAGGATACTTCTGGTTCGAATAACCGTAGTCAGCGTGTGTGTCCACGTTGTTACAAGGCTCATGATGGTTTCTGTACCGTGACTTGCAAGAGGTGTTCCAAACAGGGACACATTGCTAAGGATTGTACAGTGCTTCTGCCGGGTTCTACTACTCCTGCTGCAGGTGGTAATAGTGGTAATAATGCTGGTAATAGAGGTGGGAATGGTAATGGTAATGGTAATGGAAAGTCGAATAATGGTGGTAATCCGAGAGTTTGTTACGAGTGTGGGAAGCCGGGGCATTTCCGTGATGCCTGTCCCAACAAGAAGACTGCAGAGACTGCACGAGGAAGAGCGTTCAACATTAACGCTAGGGATGCTGAGGAAGATCCTAAACTTGTTACTGGTACGTTCTCGGTCAACGATTTATCAGTTTATGTACTATTTGATTCAGGGGCTGATTTGAGTTTTGTGTCGAGTAAATTAAGTCCAAAAATCAAAACACCGTTAACTCCTTTAGATAATACTTATGTTGTTGAAATAGCTAATGGTAAGGTACTCACTGCTAAGACTGTGCATCGTAAATGTAACATTAGTTTAGCTGGTGGAGATTTTGAGATAGATTTGGTACCGATTGAACTTGGTAGCTTTGATGTTGTCATTGGGATGGATTGGTTATCTGCGAATCGTGCTGAGATTGTGTGTTATGATAAAGCTATTCGTATTACTAATGTGGTTGGAGAGCCACTGATGGTTCTTGGAGATAAGAAATGCCGACAGTTAAATCTTATTAGCTGTTTGAAAGTTCTTAAACATCTTCGCAAAGGCTGTCATGATATTCTAGCCCATGTTGTTGATTCCGATAAAGAAACGAAGAGCATTGGAGATGTTCATGTTGTTATAGATTTTCCCGAGGTATTTCCCGAAGATTTACCTGGCCTTCCGCCGCAACGCGCGGTAGAATTTCAAATTGATCTTGTTCCCGGTGCTGCTCCTGTAGCACGTGCTCCTTATCGTCTTGCGCCTTCTGAACTTCAAGAATTGTCAAGTCAACTCCGCGAGTTGTTAGACAAGGGTTTTATTCGTCCTAGTTCGTTCCCTTGGGGAGCTCCTGTTCTGTTTGTTAAGAAGAAGGATGGTTCTTTTCGTTTGTGCATTGATTATCGTGAGTTGAACAAACTTACTATTAAAAACCGTTATCCTCTTCCGAGAATTGATGATCTGTTCGATCAGCTTCAGGGTTCATCTGTTTATTCAAAAATCGATCTTCGTTCCGGCTATCATCAGTTACGTGTTAAAGAATCGGATGTTTCGAAAACTGCTTTTCGCACCCGTTACGACCACTTTGAGTTTCTTGTTATGCGGTTCGGATTGACAAATTCACCTGCTGTGTTCATGGACCTCATGAACCGTGTGTGTAGACCCTATCTGGACAAGTTCGTTATTGTGTTCATCGACGACATCCTTATTTATTCGAAGAATGATGAAGAGCACGAAGAACATCTGAAGTTAGTGCTTGATCTGTTGAGAAAAGAAGAGTTGTACGCTAAGTTCTCTAAGTGTGCATTCTGGTTACGAGAAGTTCAATTCCTTGGACATATTGTTAGTAAGCAAGGGATTCAGGTTGATCCTGCTAAGATTGAGGCGATTGAAAGGTGGGAAACTTCGAAAACTCCTACTCAGATTCGTCAGCTCCTAGGATTAGCAGGTTACTATAGAAGGTTCATTCAAGATTTCTCTCATATCGCGAAACCTCTGATTGCTTTAACGCATAAGGGGAAGAAGTATGAGTGGAAGGATGAACAAGAGGCTGCTTTTCAGATTTTAAAGAAGAAGTTGACTACCGCTCCGATATTGTCACTACCTGAGGGTAATGATGATTTTGTAGTATATTGTGATGCTTCGCGTCAAGGCTTTGGTTGTGTTTTGATGCAACGAAAGAAAGTTATTGCGTACGCATCACGTCAGTTGAAGATTCACGAGCAAAACTATACAACTCATGATTTAGAGTTGGGAGCCGTTGTTTTTGCGCTTAAGATTTGGAGACATTATTTGTATGGGGTCAAGAGTACTGTGTACACAGATCACAAAAGTCTTCAACATATCCTCGATCAGAAATAGTTGAACATGAGACAACGAAGATGGATTGAGACGTTGAATGATTACGATTGTGAACTTTTATATCATCCGGGTAAAGCCAATGTTGTGGCAGATGCATTGAGTTGTAAAGAAAGGGCTGAACCTCGCAGGTTTAGGGCCTTGAATATGACAATTAGAACAAACCTCGCAAGGCAGATTCTTGAGGCACAACAAGAAGCCTTAAAGGAAGAGAATTTTGTGAATGAGAACGTAAGAGGTATGGCTAAGAAGTTTGAGGTACGAGCAGATGGTACTAGATACTTTGCAGGATGTCTTTGGGTTCTGAAGTTTGGTGAACTGCGACAACTTGTTTTGGATGAGGCTCATAAGTCTAGGTACTCTATTCATCCTAGTTCAGGAAAGATGTATCATGATCTTAAGGAGCTGTATTGGTGGCCTAATTTGAAAGGTGATATAGCTACGTATGTGGCTAAGTGTTTGACCTGTGCTAAGGTTAAAGCTGAACATCAAAAACCTTCTGGACTGTTGGTACAACCCGAGATTCCCGAGTGGAAGTGGGAAGGGATTACAATGGATTTTATTACTAAGTTACCGAGAGTTGCGGGTGGCTATGACACTATTTGGGTGATTGTAGATTGACTCACTAAGTCGGCTCACTTTTTGCTGATTAGAGAAACAGATTCGATGGAGAAGCTTACACGTTTGTACTTGAAGGAGATTGTTTCTAGGCATGGTGTTCCTGTATCCATTATTTTGGACCGAGACACTCGATTTGTATCGAGGTTTTGGCGATCTTTTCAGGAAGCCTTGGGAACTAGGTTGGATATGAGCACCACTTATCATCCTCAAACAGATGGTCAGAGTGAAAGGACCATTCATACGTTAGAAGATATGTTACGAGCGTGTGTTATTGATTTTGGTAATGGGTGGGATAAATATTTGCCGCTAGCTGAGTTTTCTTATAACAACAGTTATCACGCAAGTATTCAAGCCGCACCGTTTGAAGCTCTGTACGGTAGGAAGTGTAGGTCTCCTGTCTGTTGGAATGAGGTTGGGGATGCTCAACTCACAGGTCCAGAAATTATTCACGAGACTACCGAGAAGATTGTACAGATTAAGGAAAGATTGAGAACTGTCAGAAGTCGGCAGAAGAGTTATGCCGATAGGGGAAGGAAAGATGTAGAGTTTCAAGTTGGTGATCGTGTTATGTTAAAGGTTTCACCTTGGAAGGGTGTGATCCGTTTTGGTAAGAGGGGAAAATTAAGTCCTCGTTTTGTTGGACCGTTTGAGATTGTTGAGAGAGTTGGACCGGCGGCATATCGTTTGAAATTGCCACAAGAACTCAGTGCTGTTCACGATGTTTTTCATGTGTCAAACTTAAAGAAGTGTTTGGCCGAGGCCGACAAGACTATTCCTCTGGAAGAACTTCATGTTGATAAGCAACTACACTTTATTGAGGAACCTATTGAAATTATGGATCGAGAAGTTAAGACTCTTAAGCAGAGCCGAATTCCTATTGTCCGGGTTACATGGAACGCCAGACGCGGTCCCGAGTTCACTTGGGAGCGTGAAGATTAGATGAAGCAGAAGTACCCGCATTTGTTCCTAGATGCTGAGTCAACCCCTGCACCTGCTTAAATTTCGGGACGAAATTTCCGTAACGGGAAGGTACTGTCACGACCCTACTTTTTCCGTTATCTTTTACCGTTAATTATTTAACGACCGTTAACTGTTAATTGTGCTACGTCATTTCTATGGCCTATATTGTTAAATTAATAATAATATATTAATTATTAAGTGTTATGTGAATAATTATATTCATATTTTAATTTATACGTTTCTACGTGTCGCGGATTTCTATCCGACGAATCTTTTCGGTTTTCAAACCAACGGTCGCGTTTTTGGGATATTTAAATCATAATTATTTTAAATATGATATTTTAAGATCATATAATTATATAGGGTATTTATATTTTTTTTTGTCGGGCGTTTGTTATCTCTCCGAATTTTTAATCGCGTAAGCGTGTTTTCGCGTTTCGGGATTCATTCGGGCTTTCGGGCCATCAGGAATTAAACATTTAGCAATATGGGATAGTGGGTCCCACTCCTCACCCCACCATTCGGCTGAAATAGCCAAGGGAGGGAGTAATACTCCTTGTTTCCTTATTTTGTGATTTTAATTTCCATTCCACCATAATTTCCTAAACCTAAATCTAATTTTTCTCTTTTTCTCTCTTCCCCTTCCCTTTGGCAGTCACCTACCACCTCCCCAACATCATCATCTTCATCAATTTTTATAGCTTGGATCAAGGATCAATTAACATCAACGCGTTCCTCATTCCGTTCTCTACGCGATTATACTTCTCGTTTCTTGATTAGGGTATAAACCCTAACCCTAGAACTTTTGATTTTTCATTATATTTTTGTATTTTGATTATATATTAATAGTATGATGATTACTTGTTGTTGTAATGGTGTTTGTATGCATAGAATTACTCATAAACACATGTTTTCGGTTTGATAAAATTGAGACAGCAGCTATTTCGTGTATTTATGATATTGTGACTGTTATAAAAGTTAAAATAAAGTATCTAGATGAGTTCCTCTCATCAATACATTAATTTTAGACTCCGGATTCATGTCGTTTCGATTCCCGGAGCCCTAGATATGATCAAAGTGGAATTTTGTTAAGATTGAAATGTGATTTTGGTATGAACCAGGTTTGGTCCGACTTTGTGACCATATTTGGTGAATTTAGGGTGTGTTAGTGTGTTAGGACTGATGGTGGGGCGAACTTTCATGTTCGGGTCATCTCAATCCGAGCCACGAATCACCCGTTACGTCTAAAACACTTTTTTGATTGAATTGAAGTTCCAAGTAGTGTAATGGCTGTACATCATGACTTGTGGACTGTTCTTAGGGTGTTCTTGAGTGTATCAAAGTGTCGGGTGGTTTACTTAGGCAGAGATATATGTAAGGCTCGCCGAAAACCGACACCCGGGGCTCAGGATACGACCCGATGAACTTTTGATTTAAAACTTATGACTAATTATTAAACTTATGATATAAATAATGGGTTTCATTATCATTTAATTACTTATGATAAAAAGTAATTATTATTATTTAAGACTTATGATATATATATTTATTATATCATTTAATTATTACTTATGATTTAATTAACATTTTAATTAAACATATGGTTAATAATACCTTATTATTAATGGAAAATACTTATGATAAGTATTAAACTTATATTATGAGATTATTATAATAAGACTTATAATAAGGATTAATTAATTATTTAATTATTATAAGGCTTAGTTATTATTTAATTATAATTTAATTATTAAATACTTATGATTTAATAATTATAATTAGAAACTTATGATATGATTAATAATTCATTATTAATTAATAATACTTATGATATGATTTAAAATTTATTATTAATTAATAATACTTATATTATGACTAATATTTAATTAATTAATTAAATACTTATGTTATATTAATTATATCATTTAAACTTATATTAACTTTAATAAATCATTTTAATTTAATTAAACTTATGTTATGACATAATTAGACATATTTAGCTTTAATAAACGTTATAACTTATATTATTATTATAACTTACACTTTTAAAATTAACGTTGACTATGTTTGACCATGGTTGACTTTTGAGTTGACTTTCAGTTGACTTTGACTTTCAGTTGACTTTTGTTGACTTTCTAATTAAGGAAACTTTCCTAACTTATAAACTTTCCTAAAATAGCAACTTTCTAAATTTGGAAACTTTCCAAAAATAGAAACTTTCCAAAAATAGAAACTTTCCAAAAATGAAAACTTTCCAATAATAGAAACTTTCTAAAAATAGAAAGTGTGTGTCCATAAGCTGTTCCAATCAAACTAATGCATATTGAGTATTGTTCTATGTCTACTTAGAACATGTACAATAGCTATCATACTAAGACTTGACCTAAGTTAGTTATTTATATCGACCTGCTTTATTTATAGGTCGGCATTGTGATCATTCCTGATCACTGTACTACATTTGCTGTTCGCTTAATTGTGTTGGTTACTTCGTTACTATTAAGGTGAGTTATAGTCCCATTTTTACATACTTTTCATAGTATATTTTGGGATGTGATTACATGCATTTTATTTCACGTTTAGACACAAGTGACAATTTAATTTAAATTATTCATTGTGAGTTGGACAAAAATATTCCCTAGTCTGGTAACTGTAATCATTGGTTTCTACTGGTGAACGCGAATCCTACGGATAGATCTATCGGGTTTGACAACCCCATTTCGAGCTAGTCGCGCTAGCAATTTATAATCGGAATGTTTAGTACTTCATATTTTGTTGTAGATACACTGTCCAGTGTATATTATTATTGTGTTTGGCAAGGGTAAATAAAGGGTTAAGTGGTTACCAGGTGGCTCATTGATAGTGGAATAATGTTTAATGTTTTCTAACATTTTTAAATCTTGTGGTCTAAAGTTTATTCAATTATTTAAACCTATAATTCACTCAACCTTTGTGTTGACAATTTACTCGCATATTTTCACAGGTACTTGAGTTTAAGTGATGCTTCCGCTGTGTTTAGAAGAGTCTGCATGCATTTGGGCAGATTTTTAATGAAACAATTTATGAAACTTTGGCTTGCATTCGGTTTTTGAATAATTAGTACTTGTGGGTTGTTGACAATGTTTTGTGTCAACTTTGGATTATTAATATGTTGGGTTACTTTTAAACTACATATTTTGGTATGCTTTCCTTTTTGGGAAACTTTTGAAATAAAAGAATGCAATGTCGTTTGTTAAATTCATTTAAGTTCGATCAAGCTGTGGGACCAAGTGACGGAGCCGTTAAGTATTTTGACGGGGCCATCACACCTGGGCTACTGGAAAAGTTAATTTCCAGATAGTTGGGTTCGAGTAGATGACTTTTCGTGTAAGACTCGTCTTAATCTGATTTACGGTTTAGGATTTATAGCCTTCCGAAAGTCACTACACCCTTTTAACGTTGTGCTGAAATTTCTGACCTACTCGCACTTAAACCGTCGCCACGGTCAAACGAAGACGAGTTTGGAACTGATTTTGGTCAACAACTAGTGGACTCACATACGGAGCCATAGCCACTGATTACGCGTCTTTTCGATTTACATAGAGGTCGTAGCAGCTGATCAAAGTCAGCCTTTGCTTCGGTCTCTATTCTTGAATGAAACTTACTTTACTGTAACAACCCGAGTTTTTCCGTTAAAACTTCCGTTAAATACTTGACGATCGTTAGTTAAATCATACAATTTTCATACACCAATTTTTTTTCCAGAATAGTTAACAGTGGCTACGTGAAACTTTTTCGTATTTAAAGTAATTAAATGCGTACTTGATCCTTAGTGGATTACTTGAATTAATATGTTATATTAATTAGTGAACTTAATTCGATTGAAGAATTAAACTAGAAACGATACGATAAAAGTTAATCGCCTAGAAAACTTTTCAGTTAACGGAACTCAGAAAAACGATAGAATAATTATTCTTAATAATTATTGAACTTATGAAAGAAATTTAATTTATTATTTACTTAATGAATTAAACACGGTGATTTTGTTTCAGCGACTAGTTAACGTTCCGGAGATTCGGTACTGTTAATGGCACTCGAAACGAACCACGCGCGAACGAGCTTTTACACAAAACGAGCCCGAGATCCGAGCCTGAGGCCACATGGCCATGACCTCATACCTCATCATCCTTAGTCCCATGAGTAGCCAATGCATGTTGACTATTAGTTTAGGCCCATGTTTGTTGACTTTTGGTTGTTTAGGACACTAACTATATTCTCTTAATTTCTAAGTAACAAGAGAACATGTCCCATTCTTTTTCCTATCATTCTTGCTCCATGATTGCAGCCCCATACACACCAAATAATCCCATACCTTCATCCCTACAATTCTGCATCAAGTTTTGATCTCTTGTTTTTGCTTCTTTGATCAATATTGTTGCTTGCATCGTTCTCTACGCGTTTGTATAAACGATTTTGTGATCAAAGGTATAAACACATAAACTCTAATCTCTAAAATCAGATTGTTATTAAGGTTTCATGGATTAGGTTGTCTATTGCTCAAGTCTTGATGTTTGATGAATACTAGATGCGATAAATTGCTCGTCTTGATTGTTTTATGCGAAAACCGAATTTGTATTTGATGTGTACAGTAATTTTAATTTTTCAATTGTATGATATTATATTATAATTATATTCCTTGCGAAAAACTATTGATTTTAGGCTTTGGATTCGCTTGATTTCATTTCCGGATGATCAAGTTATGGCCAATTGAAATTAACGTTGTGTTTTTGTGATTGATCAGAAATGTGGGTTTGATAGACCACGAATTGAATTGTGAAATTTATACCATTGGATAGGTAATTTAAAAACACTCAGTTTACACTAGGATATCATGTCGTTTACTTATGTAAAACCCGAGATATGCTTGAATTAGTGTAAAAGTAGTTTTATACAGCACTTGCATGAAAACGACCTTGTATGATAAAATGTGTTAGCTTCAGTGATTAAAGCTTTGCATAATTGAAATCAAAACAAAAATTAATTCATCTTTCATGTAGATATCATAGGCTAATTGTATCTAGATCTTCGGCTAATCGCGTGCGAATGTGACTAGCGAAACTAGAATCGAATCTGTAAATTGCTCTCTGTTTTATACTCTGTGGATTGTGTTTATTGAATGAGCATGTATGCTTCTGGAATATTAATTTTAACATGATATGTGACTTATTTTTAGTGTATGTCAATCTCTGAAACCTTATGCATTGGGCACAATAGGGCCATACTTTATGTAAATTCTGATTTGAGCTGAAAAACTGAATGTTCAATTTGCATGAATAAACTGTACAAATTGGCTAAACCAAAATTGCTCGATTTTTGATATGTGTTATTTTAACTTGTTTGTGAACTATGGCCACTGGTCTTGTATCGATTGCATGTTCCTAACTCCGGTTATAGCTAAAACCAAATCAGTGCGCGGTCAGAAACTGACTTGGTGAACCCCAAATGTACCCCTTCTGATTCCTGACTTTTAATTATCGTATGAGACCCTGACTGGACTTTTTGGAATCGATTTTTAGTATACTTATGATCTGGAGTTTTCCATGTTTACTTGAATTTTGTACTATGAGATAATATGCTAAGTTTGCTACATGTACATGAACTTTGTGCACAACGATAAACTGAAATTGTGAAATTGACCAATTATGATCTAAAACGTGTTGTTTGACTTAGGTTTGATATGTTGACCAACATTTGACATGAACCTACTTATGTTGACTTTAGTTGACTACTTTGACCAAGTTTGACTTTCGGTTTGACTTCGGTTTGACTTTGTTTGACTTGCATGAATTAGTTAACTGTATGTTGACTTCTACTTTGAAACGCGTCGATTCGAGCAATAAGACAACTTATACTATGAAACCACACTTGTTTAAGACATATTTATTGACCAACCTAAATACATATACTTAGGTTGCATTACTCGGCTATAAACCGTACAAGTAAATTGTCCACTTTTCAATCCGAGCTTTATTCAAAGGTGAGTCTACAGTCCCGATTTTTACATGTTTTCAGGGATGAGAATACACGCTGTTATACTTACATTATAAAATGCTTTTTGTATTGACACGAGTACTATATCTGCATATTGAGTTTGTACACAAAGCCTCTAGCTTGAATACTTTAAATACCATCGGTGTAGGCACAATTTAGATGGACGGATCCGTTAGGTTGACAACCTCACCCGCTATAAAAATTGTGGTGCATTTACTTTGAACATAATACATTCGTACCAGTGTATAACATTTTTATGAGGTAAAGGCAGGTATAGTGGATTCTATACTTGGGTCATTGCTAGTATTCAGGTGCTCATAGATTATGCAAACGTTTCGCAACTTGGAGTTGTACTTGTAAAATCTCGTGGTCAAGGAAACTAAACTATATTTCTAATAACTGTTTTTCAGATACTATACAACGTTATTTAAAACTGTGGTTTACGAACAAATGAGATAAAACTTGACATGGTATTGTCTACGAATATTTGAAACTTGACATGGTATTGTCTACAAATGATTGAAACCTGACATGGTAGTGTCAACAAACTTTTGAAATGGGACACGGAGTTGTCTAACTTTTAACATTGAACCTTGGTGATCTTCCACTAATAACCGTTTTCAAAATGTATTTCTTAAACATAATGTATTGTTTACCTAAAACCTGTAGATTCACTCAACATTGTTGTTGATCCGTTTTGCGTGTTTTATTCTCAGGTATTAATTGCTTCCGCTGTAGAATATTGCTGTTACATAGAACTCAAGCCAAGCACTGGGACCAGAGTTAACATTCCGTTAAAGGGATTTTTGACGGGGTGTTAAAGATGGTATCAGAGCTTTGGCTATAGGGAACTAGGATACATTAGTGTGTCTAACCGTAGGGCGCATTAGTGAAGTCTAGTCTATAGCCGTGTGTCTTGGATGACTTTTATACACCATACATGCACTATTTGCTTCACAATACGACATGTAGGGCTACACATTACATCACGTACATATACACCCTATACCCATATGATATGGACTTGAACTAAATGTTATACTACGAATCACATACGTGCACGCGACGCGAGATTTAACTAAATTAAGTTGATTACGCCATCTTGAACTTATGGAGTTATGTCGAATGGAAATGTGAGATAGCGTAATGTAATGACCGGGATTACATTACGGTAACTCATATAGAAGTTCCGACATCGCAAAATAAGGAATTGGGAGCGAGTCAAGTAGGTTACTTGGATAAATACCGTTTAGAACATAAACCGTTTAATTTCAAATATGAGTAGAAATTTACACCGTACGATTTAATTGTTATTATAACCTATAAGGAGCGTGTAATCACGTCACAATTCGTCACTACCCGACACTGTCCGTCACCCCTGATTTCTACTTGGCACTACGAAGACACTGCCTGGACATACTCATCATATTATACCACTACTCCTTGCTATTTATTGTTGGTTACTACTACTCAACGCCGCTTCTCACCACTAGTCGCGACCGATCACTACTTCTCACTGCATATCATTTTTGATCCACCGACATCTTACTGCAATTATTGTACCAATTACATATAGGCTAATCCTGTCGCTATCATACTTATTATATTAGATTTTGTCTGATATATTTCCTAAATTTCCTCCGTAAATTACGGAAATCTTTTTGCTATATACACGTATTCAAGGAGACAAACATAGCATCTAACACTCAATTCATATCAAACCCTGTTCCAAACACATAATATGGATTTATCATCTAATTTCTCGAGCTCCATGGACAGCGTAACCGGAACGAACGAACCTATTAGCCATCATCTTTTCTGGATGAATTGGGGGTGGGTTCGTAGTCGACTTAATCAATGGAGGCGAGAAGAAGGTGATCCCTTCCACCAACCGAATTCACCTCTTGGTGAAGAACCTGAAGCACTTACCGGCGAACCAATCCGGAACACCAATTTCACCCTCATTTCCAGGATATCCCGCCACGAATATCTAATATCCAGAATTCTAGATCTTATTCATCCACTTGTCCGAACCGCCAATCATCCCGGAATAGTAGAAGAAGTCAACGAGCTTCGTCCTTGAGTAGTGGCTCTGGAGAATATGGTGTGAAATCTAAGAGCATCAGCAGTACCAGCAGCATAGCCAGCACCACCAGTACCATCAACATCACCACCAACAGCATCAGTTTCATCAACAACAACATCCGCATCCCACACCTCAACATCACACTCGGTACTTCGGATATCAACATCATATACCCCATAGATACCAAGGAATATTAGTAATTGTGAGTTAAGATGTATTGACTCATTCTTCCTGGAAAAAAAAATTATATATGTATACTTTATATATATATGGTTTGGAACAATAATAAATCTTTTCGTACTAAACTATTAAGTGTGAATCTTAACTAGTATGTACTACTTGGTTAAATCATATCACTAATATGCTATGATGTACATCCTTCGTTAATGACTTAACAATCATTAATCACTACTCCAGCACAATAAACTCCATTTCGTAATAAACTAAGTGTATTATTAAAATACATGTTTGATTTTTCACTTCTATTTTCGATGTACTCGAAACTTTCTAGAAAACATTATTTGTGCCTTGTAAATTTCACAAGAACTTCACGAGCATCAATATCATATACCGAGGTATATCAATAAACAATGAACGATGAAGTATTGATTCATAACTTCATTAGCGAAATATTTCGCGACAATTATGAAATCTCTAAGGTTTTGGAGATTATCTTCAACCGTAAATCAAATGAGTTTAATATTATATTAACTCATTAAATCCATGATTACATCTGAAGAATATATACGAATATATATCTTCATAAAGATTGTAATTAAAAACTCTTTTGTACAAACTGTAAATTGTAAAAATATTTAACGGGTAGGTAAAACCCGAGAAATATTTATATCTCACATTAATATGTTACATTATACATTCTTCAAATTCTGATTCAATAATCAGTAACTATACTAATTACACTCACAAGATATGTGTATCCGTTCACTAAAGAACAACTACTACATATTCTGATTTTGACGTATCGGAATCTAAGTAAAGCTTTAGCAAGTGTTATCTTCCTAAAGATCACTACATTCATGAATTATATTCATTTGTATTCTATGATGAATTATCACATCAAACCATCGAAATTATCATTCATTACTTTTGAAATCAACAACGCCTATTTGTCAACCATTAGATCCGTTAACGATTACAATCAGCGTTTAATCATCTAAAAATAAAATCTCTTGAAACCATCTCGGATTGATAACCAATGATTCATATTCGTTAACCTTGAGAATGCTGACGAAGCAGCAAAAGCTATAGATGGTCTTATTGGCCAAAAGTTTGATGATAAAGAATAACGTATTGAAAAAGGCTCAGATTTGGAACTGAAAAACGGATTGAGCTAACCATGAAGGAGACCAAGGACAAATACAAGGACCAAACCCTATATTTAAAGAATCCAGGTAATTCTGGATCCGATGACATCTTTAGAGAATATCTTGCTCCGAAGTCATGCTGAATTTCTAATGGAAGATGATGATTCACAGACCTTACAATCATCATGAACCATGTTACATAACTCTTTCATTCTATTTAACTTCTAAACATATCAAGGAAATATATTTCTTGATGATTCGGTCTTTTTCGGATATTCTGGTAATTTGACAAATCAAATTGTGCTATTACCTTTCCTTTCTACTTTGAATATTATGATCATTCGAAACTCCATACCTACGAATTCTGGACCATTACTTGCTTGATTTAAAGTCGAGAAGAGAAAACAAGGTGAAAACGGATACTATGACGATGAACAGCGAATGTTTCTGCATTATCACCAGCCATTGATCCGTATTATTTGACCATGTATAGAAGAACAAGTTGAAGATCTTCTTGGATAAAAAGCATGAGTCTTCGAAAAATAGGTCAGAATATAAAAGACAACAAACATGGAAGATCATAAACCATTTATATCAATAAGTATTGAAAAACAAAGGAGTGGTAGAATTAAAAATACTGTCACCCCTAGAGCATTATAGAAGAACAGAGATTCTTCTGGTGGTAGACTAAAAAGAAGAATGACTGTATACACAGTCAAAATAGTAACGAAAATCAAGAGCGGATGAAGCATCTTCACAAAATTTTCGAAAATAGAATTTTGAAAGTAAGAAGATTGAGGTTGAGAAAATAAGGACGCATAGATGATTAATTTATATCAAAACTTTTTACCATAGCAACGCGTCAGCCGATTAAGATAATCGTATTAAATCAAAAAGAAAAGGATTCTAATTTCCTTAATTACCGGATCCAAATCTCACAGATTTCAAACGATTATATTCAAATCCCTTAAAGTTAGGAGATTCAATAGTGATTACATCGAAAAGTCAAGGCGGACAAATATTACTTCAATACATCCGTTAGTGACATATTCAGTCGTATATTTACACGTAACCGAATCATTTCATTCATATTCTTGATGATAAGAAATTCTATACACTTAACTCGTATTCATTACGAAACCGAACGGACCTTAGAAGTCCATCCGTATAGAGATCTCGAAAGATTATTTAATCTTATCATATTATTTGACGAAACACTTGTATATGACCAAATTCTTTTATTAAAAGAATGTATGAAGGCTTACGTCTGGAAAGACAAACTATTCAAGCCAAGTATAAACTTTATTTGCAAACTTAGTTATAGAATTCAAGCTCACGTTGAAACGTGGATTTCTAATGATACGAAAATATTTTATTTTCATCAATAACTGCCATCATCCAAATTTCGGGACGAAATTTTCAATAACAGGTGGGTAATGTAACAACCCGAGTTTTTTCGTTAAAACTTCCGTTAAATACTTGACGATCGTTAGTTAAATCATACAATTTTCATACGCCAATTTTTTTTCCAGAATAGTTAACAGTGGCTACGTGAAACTTTTTCGTATTTAAAGTAATTAAATGCGTACTTGATCCTTAGTGGATTACTTGAATTAATATGTTATATTAATTAGTGAACTTAATTCGGTTGACGAATTAAACTAGAAACGATACGATTAAAGTTAATCGCCTAGAAAACTTTTCAGTTAACGGAACTCAGAAAAACGATAGAATAATTATTCTTAATAATTATTGAACTTATGAAAGAAATTTAATTTATTATTTACTTAATGAATTAAACACGGTGATTTTGTTTCAGCGACTAGTTAACGTTCCGGACATTCGGTACGGTTAATGGCACTCGAAACGAACCACACGAGAACGAGCTTTTACACAAAACGAGCCCGAGACCCGAGCCCGAGGCCACATGGCCATGACCTCATACCTCATCATCCTTGGTTCCATGAATAGCCAATGAATGTTGACTATTAGTTTAGGCCCATGTTTGTTGACTTTTGGTTGTTTAGGACACTAACTATATTCTCTTAATTTCTAAGTAACAAGAGAACATGTCCCATTCTTTTTCCTATCATTCTTGCTCCATGATTGCAGCCCTATACACACCAAATAATCCCATACCTTCATCCCTACAATTCTCCATCAAGTTTTGATTTCTTGTTTTTGCTTCTTTGATCAATATTGTTGCTTGCATCGTTCTCTACGCGTTTGTATAAACGATTTTGTGATCAAAGGTATAAACACATAAACTCTAATCTCTAAAATCAGATTGTTATTAAGGTTTCATGGATTAGGTTGTCTATTGCTCAAGTCTTGATGTTTGATGAATACTAGATGCGATAAATTGCTCGTCTTGATTGTTTTATGCGAAAACCGAATTTGTATTTGATGTGTACAGTAATTTTAATTTTTCAATTGTATTCTATTATATTATAATTATATTCTTTGCGAAAAACTATTGATTTTAGGCTTTGGATTCGCTTGATTTCATTTCCGGATGATCAAGTTATGGCCAATTGAAATTAACGTTGTGTTTTTGTGATTGATCAGAAATATGGGTTTGATAGACCATGAATTTGATTGTGAAATTTATACCATTGGATAGGTAATTTAAAAACACTCAGTTTACACTAGGATATCATGTCATTTGCTTATGTAAAACCCGAGATATGCTTGAATTAGTGTAAAAGTAGTTTTATACAGCACTTGCATGAAAACGACCTTGTATGATAAAATGTGTTAGCTTCAGTGATTAAAGCTTTGCATAATTGAAATCTACACAAAAAGTAATTCATCTTTCATGTAGATATCATAGGCTAATTGTATCTAGATCTTCGGATAATCGCGTGCGAATGTGACTAGCGAAACTAGAATCGAATCTGTAAATTGCTCCCTTTTTTATACTCTGTGGATTGTGTTTATTGAATGAGCATGTAAGCTTCTGGAATATTAATTTTAACATTATATGTGACTTATTGTTAGTTTATGTCAATCTCTGAAACCTTATGCATTGGGCACAATAGGGCCATACTTTATGTAAATTCTGATTTGAGCTGAAAAACCGAATGTTCAATTTGCATGAATAAACTGTACAAATTGGCTAAACCAAAATTGCTCAATTTTTGATATGTGTTAGTTTAACTTGTTTTTGAACTATGGCCACTGGTCTTGTATTGATTGCATGTTCCTAACTCCGGTTATAGCTAAAACCAAATCAGTGCGCGGTCAGAAACTGACTTGGTGAACCCCAAATGTACCCCTTCTGATTCCTGACTTTTAATTATCGTATGAGACCCTGGCCGGACTTTTTGGAATCAATTTTGAGTATACTTATGATCTGGAGTTTTCCATGTTTACTTGAATTTTGTACTATGAGATAATATGCTAAGTTTGCTACATGTACATGAACTTTGTGCACAACAATAAACTGAAATTGTGAAATTGACCAATTATGATCTAAAACGTGTTGTTTGACTTAGGTTTGATATGTTGACCAACATTTGACATGAACCTACTGATGTTGACTTTAGTTGACTACTTTGACCAAGTTTGACTTTCGGTTTGACTTCGGTTGACTTTGTTTGACTTGCATGAATTAGTTGACTGTATGTTGACTTCTACTTTGAAACGCGTCGATTCGAGCAATAAGACAACTTATACTATGAAACCACACTTGTTTAAGACATATTTATTGACCAACCTAAATACATATACTTAGGTTGCATTACTCGGCTATAAACCGTACAAGTAAATTGTCCACTTTTCAATCCGAGCTTTATTCAAAGGTGAGTCTACAGTCCCGCTTTTTACATGTTTTCAGGGATGAGAATACACGCTGTTATACTTACATTATAAAATGCTTTTTGTATTGACACGAGTACTATATCTGCATATTGAGTTTGTACACAAAGCCTCTAGCTTGAATACTTTAAATACCATCGGTGTAGGCACAATTTAGATGGACGGATCCGTTAGGTTGACAACCTCACCCGCTATAAAAACTGTGGTGCATTTACTTTGAACATAATACATTCGTACAAGTGTATAACATTTTTATGAGGTAAAGGCAGGTATAGTGGATTCTATACTTGGGTCATTGCTAGTATTCAGGTGCTCATAGATTATGCAAACGTTTCGCAACTTGGAGTTGTACTTGTAAAATCTCGTGGTCAAGGAAACTAAACTATATTTCTAATAACTGTTTTTCAGATACTATATGATAATGCTAAAAACGAACATATATTTCATAGCATTATTCCTCAAGAAAGACAAGCTTTTAGTTGCAATTGTTCTATTTAAAAGTGATATTCGTTTAAATAATAAAAGGTGAAGACAAAAGACAGATTCGACGAATTGAAGACGCAAACGACCAAAAAGCTCAAAAGTACAAAATACAATCAAAGAGGTTCTAATTATTGATAAGAAACGTCTCGAAATTACAAGAGTACAAGATTCAAAACGCAAAGTACAAGATATTAAATTGTACGCAAGGACGTTCGAAAATCCGGAACCGGGACCAGAGTCAACTCTCAACGCTCGACGCAACGGACTAAAAATTACAAGTTAACTATGTATATAAATATAATATCATATATAATTAATTATATTAATTATATATATATTATATTTATAAAATAAAGCGTCGGCAAACAAAGAGCCAAATGTGGCTGAGCTGTAAAAACAAACTCCGCGACTCGCGGAGTTTGAAGGCAAAAATTGCCGCGAGTCGCGGAGACCCAAAAACTGAAACTCCCTATAAAAGCAAACGAATTCTGATCGCAAAAATCACATAATATATATCCATCCATCTATCTAAACGTATATATTTATATTTATATTTTAATTTTAATTTTAATTTTAATCCTAATAATAAGGGTATGTTAGCGAATGTTGTAAGGGTGTAAGTCGAAATTCTGTCCGTGTAACGCTACGCTATTTTTAATCATTGTAAGTTATGTTCAACCTTTTTAATTTAATGTCTCGTAGCTAAGTTATTATTATGCTTATTTAATCCGAAGTAATCATGATGTTGGGCTAATTACTAAAATTGGGTAATTGGGCTTTGTACCATAATTGGGGTTTGGACAAAAGAACGACACTTGTGGAAATTAGACTATGGGCTATTAATGGGTTTTATATTTGTTTAACTAAATGATAGTTTGTTAATGTTAATATAAAGATTTACAATTGGGTGTCCCTATAAATTACCATATACACTCGATCGGACACGATGGGCGGGGTATTTATATGTACGAATAATCGTTCATTTAACCGGACACGGGAATGGATTAATAGCCACTAGAATAATTAAAACAGGGGTGAAATTATGTACAAGGACACTTGGTATAATTGATAACAAAATATTAAAACCTTGGGTTACACTCAGTCGACATCCTGGTGTAATTATTAAACAAAGTATTAAAATCTTGTTACAGTTTAAGTCCCCAATTAGTTGGAATATTTAACTTCGGGTATAAGAATAATTTGACGAGGACACTCGCACTTTATATTTATGACTGATGGACTGTTATGGACAAAAACCAGACGGACATATTAAATAATCCAGGACAAAGGACAATTAACCCATGGGCATAAAACTAAAATCAACACGTCAAACATCATGATTACGGAAGTTTAAATAAGCATAATTCTTTTATTTCATATTTAATTTCCTTTATTTTATATTTAATTGCATTTCTAATTATCGCATTTTTATTGTTATTCTATTTAATTGCACTTTTAATTATCGTACTTTTTAATTATCGCAAGTTTATTTTATCGCACTTTTATTATTCGCAATTTCATTATCGTTATTTACTTTACGCTTTAAATTAAGTCTTGTATTTATTTATTATTTTACATTTGGTTTTAACTGCAACTAAAGTTTTAAAATCGACAAACCGGTCATTAAACGGTAAAAACCCCCCTTTATAATAATAATATTACTTATATATATATTTGTATTTTTATAAATTTAAACTAATATAGCGTTAAGCTTTGTGAAAAAGATTCCCTGTGGAACGAACCGGACTTACTAAAAACTACACTACTGTACGATTAGGTACACTGCCTATAAATGTTGTAGCAAGGTTTAAGTATATCCATTCTATAAATAAATAAATATCTTGTGTAAAATTGTATCGTATTTAATAGTATTTCCTGCTAGAAATTAATAGTATTTTATACCCCTTAGCTTTAACCATCAAGTATTTTTGGCACCGCTGCCGGGGATTCGCTTAAAAGCCGGAAGCGCAACGCTAATATAAAAAAAAAAAAAAAAAAACGCGTCGAATTTTAAAAAGTACCTGAGTTGAATTTTGAAACCCCGCGACTCGCGGAGTTTACAGCTTCTAATACCGCAACTCGCGGAGACAATCTGACACGCCACACAGGAACCCTAATCAGCATTAATTACGGAGTAATTATTAATTATTATTATTATTAACCCTAATTACTTATTATTATTATAATTAGTTTTATTTTAAGTTTCTTTTTATTTAATTTATATATTTAGTTAAATTAGTTTAATTAAAATATAAAATTAATAGTTTTATAAAATAATTAATATAAAAATAATATTTTTATAAAAATTGTACTTTTTACAACTTTTAGTTTATTTTTATATTTTGTCCCTTTTAATCGTTTTAGCGTAATATTTGTATTTTTAGCTCATATTTAGCTTTAAACTTAGTTTTTGCCATAGTTATTTTTACTTCTAGATTTTTAGGCTTTGCCGTAGAATTCCTTAAGTGCTTTTTATTTAGACTAAGATTTAGGTACTTTAGAATTTTGCGACGCCTTTTTAAGTTTTAGTTTCTTTTTAAGTTATTTCCATTTGGGATTTAGTTTTTCCTGTAAGCTTTAATATTTTTAGACGACTTTTACCTATGTATCAATTATCATTCCAATTAGTAATCTCAATTTGCGATTATAATTTTAAGTTAGTTGTAGTAATAAGGTTAGGTTAGTCAAGTGTTTTTAAGTGTTATAAGTTTCTTTTATTTTTCCGTCACCTTTTATTTTTCAACCATTTTTCTTTTTCGACCTTTTTCGACGAACTCTTTTTCTTTCTTATTTCTCGCTATTCTAGTTTTAGGACATAGATTTTTATTCTACTTCTTATCTAAATTTCTTAAAATTACGAAAATTTATTTTAAGTGGTTAAATTGATAGACATCAAAATTTTCTAGTTCGTAGTAATAGTTGGATTTGTACGTGGACCGGGTTATTGGAGCCAAACAGTCCTCAATTATATTGAGACCAACGAATCCTGCCCCTCTGCTGCATCTTTTGGCTATTCAAAACGTGGGCAAAATCAGAAAAGTCTATTAATTGGATAATTTATTATAATTTTTCTTTCCTTTTAAAAACTAATAGGATATTCAGTGAATGCACCGAGCAAGACGTTCACCACCTTTTGTACGTTCACCACCTGTAACTAGATCAAGACATTTAGCAAATATTACCGTCGTTGATTTTTCTTTAGAATCGTCATCCAGTCGACCAAG
Organism: Rutidosis leptorrhynchoides; assembly: GCF_046630445.1. NCBI lineage: Eukaryota > Viridiplantae > Streptophyta > Magnoliopsida > Asterales > Asteraceae > Rutidosis > Rutidosis leptorrhynchoides. Next base: position 614,007,183 of record NC_092333.1, on the reverse strand, counting down.
TACTCCAGTTCAAATTTCCGATAATCCATTTTTTGAACCCGACCTCACAATTGAGAATCCGGAGAATATTCAGGAACGATTCATAGATCCTGAACCATTAAATTTTCCTCCGGAACCACCAATCATTCAAATAGAGATTGTTGAGGAACGAACCATTAAATCAGAATCCTCTAGTGATTCCGATTCAACAAATTCAATTATGGAGAATCTGGAACCATTAAGTATGGAAGACCGAATGAGAGCTAAACGCACTGGCCAAGGTCACGCAATTACTCATCCAGACATTAATGCGCCAGATTATGAAATCAAAGGACAAATTCTACACATGGTGACTAATCAATGCCAATTTAGTGGTGCGCCGAAGGAAGATCCAAATGAACATCTACGTACCTTTAATAGGATCTGCACACTATTTAAAATCCGAGAAGTTGAGGATGAACAGATATATCTCATGTTATTTCCCTGGACTTTAAAGGGAGAAGCCAAAGATTGGTTGGAATCGTTACCTGAAGGGGCGATTGATACATGGGACGTTTTAGTTGAAAAATTTCTTAAACAATTTTTTCCTGCATCTAAAGCCGTAAGACTTCAAGGAGAAATTGTTACGTTCACACAGAAGCCAAATGAAACTCTATATGAGGCGTGGACTAGATTTGGAAAGTTATTAAGAGGATGTCCGCAACATGGTTTAGATACCTGTCAAATAGTACAGATATTCTACCAAGGATGCGACATCACTACAAGGAAAGACATAGATATAGCAGCTGGTGGTTCTATTATGAAGAAAACCAAAACTGATGCTTACAAAATTATTGATAACACTGCTTCCCACTCACATGAGTGGCACCAAGAAAAAGATATCGTTAGATCATCTAAAGCAGCTAGAGCCGATTTTAGCCATGACTTAGATTCCATTTCTGCAAAGATAGATGCTGTCGAGAGATGAATGGAAAAGATGACTAAAGATATTCACTCAATACGAATTAGTTGTGAGCAGTGTGGAGGACCACATTTGACAAAAGATTGTCTCAGTATTGAATTAACAATGGAACAAAGAGAGAATATTTCATACATAAACCAAAGGCCTGGAAATAATTATCAGAATAATTATCAACCGCCAAGACCTATTTACAACCAAAACCAGAATTATAACCGAAATATTTCATACAACAACCAACAAGGTCCTAGCAATCAACAAGTATCCAATAATACTTACAACCAGCAAAGACCTAATTTTCAAAACAACCCACCACAACAAACCGATGATAAAAAGCCGAATTTAGAAGATATGATGACAAAGCTAGTTGAAACTCAAACGCAGTTTTTCACATCTCAGAAACAAACTAATGAACAAAATGCTCAAGCATTTAGAAACCAACAAGCTTCTATTCAAAACTTGGAACAAGAAGTAAGTAACCTAGCAAGGTTAATAGGTGAAAGAAAACCGGGAAGTCTACCTAGTGATACAAATGCTAACCCCCGGAATGAAACAGCTAAAGCCATTACCACAAGAAGTGGTACAACACTTAAACCACTTGAAATACCTGTAACTTCTGATGAAGCTATTCCTACTCCACAAGAACCACAACCTGATCAAGATAAGGAAAAAGAACCGGTAGTTGAAAAGGTTAATGAAGATAACACAGTTAAGGCTAAACCTTATGTTAAACCATACCAACCACCACTTCCTTACCCGAGTAAAATGAAGAAAGAGAAACTTGAAGCCGAGCAATCCAAATTCTTGGATATGTTTAAACAGATAAATGTAAATCTTCCTTTCATTGATGTGATTTCAGGAATCCCTAGATATGCTAAATTCTTGAAAGATCTAATCTCAAATAGAAAGAAAATGGAAGAACTCTCGGCTGTTACCATGAATGCTAATTGTTCAGCAGTGCTGTTGAATAAGATACCAGAAAAACTATCTGATCTAGGAAGTTTCACAATTCCATATTTTCTGGGTAGTCTTAGTTCAATAGAAGCATTGGCAGACTTAGGTGCTAGTATAAATCTAATGCCATATTCACTATACGCTAAACTAGACCTTGGAGAATTGAAACCAACCAGAATAAGCATACAACTAGCCGATCGATCAATAAAATATCATAGAGGGATAATGGAGAACATGCTAGTTAAAGTTCGTACTTTAGTATTTCCAGTAGATTTTGTTGTTCTGGACATGGAAGAAGATTCTCAAGTTCCTCTCATATTAGGAAGACCATTCTTAAACACGGCTAAAGCAATGATAGACGTGTTCGGTAAGAAATTGACCCTAAGTATAGAGGATGAGAATGTTACCTTTTCAGTTGATAGAGCAATGCAACAACCACAATCTGCAGATGATACATGTTATTATATTCAAACTATAGATGCACATGCAGAATTATTAGAAGATTTTACAGAATTACAAGGAACAGGAGAATGTTCTTTAGGAGAAGGTAATGAACCAATTGATGAAGTTGAAATGTTAGCTACACTTATAGCTAATGGATATGAACCAACAACAGAAGAAATCCAAATGCTAAAAGAAGAAGACAGATATCGATACAAATCATCGATAGAAGAACCTCCGAAATTAGAGTTAAAGCCACTTCCAAACCATTTGGAATACGCTTATTTACATGGTGAATCTGAATTACCTGTAATAATATCGTCTTCTCTTACTGAAAATGAGAAATCACAACTCATTTCTGTGTTGAAAGCTCATAAACCAGCCATTGCATGGAAGATTCATGATATTAAAGGAATAAGTCCTTCGTATTGCACACATAAAATCCTTATGGAAGAAGGTCATAAAACGTATGTGCAACGCCAACGAAGACTAAATCATAATATGCAAGATGTAGTTAAAAAAGAAATTATTAAACTGCTAGACGCAGGTCTAATTTATCCAATCTCTGATAGTCCATGGGTAAGCCCAGTTCAATGCGTGCCTAAGAAGGGTGGCATGACTGTCATTACAAATGAGAAAAATGAGCTTATTCCTACTAGGACTGTAACAGGATGGTGCGTATGTATTGATTATAGAAAATTAAATGTCGCCACCAGAAAAGATCACTTTCTCTTACCTTTCATAGATCAAATGTTGGAAAGATTAGCCGGAAATAGTTACTATTGTTTTCTAGATGGATTTTCCGGATATTTTCAAATTCCAATAGCACCCGAAGATCAAGAGAAAACTACATTCACGTGCCCTTATGGTACTTTTGCTTACAAACGCATGCCATTTGGACTTTGCAACGCCCCTGCAACCTTTCAAAGGTGTATGATGGCGATTTTTCATGACATGATAGAAGAATGCATGGAAGTTTTCATGGATGACTTTTCAGTCTTCGGTGATACATTTGAATCATGTCTAGCTAATCTGGAACGAATGCTTATTAGATGCGAACAATCAAATCTAGTACTTAATTGGGAGAAATGCCATTTCATGGTTAAAGAAGGCATCGTTCTTGGTCATAAAATTTCAAAAGAAGGAATTGAAGTGGATAGAGCTAAAGTAGATGTAATTGCTAAACTTCCACATCCCACCAATGTTAGAGGAGTTAGGAGTTTTCTAGGGCATGCCGGTTTTTACCGACGTTTCATAAAAGATTTTTCTAAAATTGCCACTCCTATGAATAAACTCCTAGAAAAGGATGCTCCATTCATCTTTTCAGATGAGTGTATCAAATCTTTTAATATTCTTAAAGAGAAACTCACTAATGCGCCGATCATGATAACACCAAATTGGAATCTACCATTTGAACTAATGTGCGATGCAAGTGATTTTGCAATGGAAGCCGTTTTAGGACAAAGGATTGAAAAACAATTTCAACCTATATATTATGCTAGTAAGACGTTACAAGGAGCACAAACGAACTATACAACTACTGAAAAATAACTCCTTGCTATTGTCTTTGCTTTTGACAAATTTCGATCATATCTCGTTCTAGCAAAAACGGTGGTCTATACCGACCATTCTGCTCTTAGATACCTATTTTCAAAACAAGATACTAAACCAAGATTAATCCGTTGGATCTTACTCTTACAAGAGTTTGATATTGAAATCCGAGATAAAAGAGGAGCAGAAAATCTCGCCGCTGATCATCTTTCTCGTCTTGAAAATTCCGAATTAGAAGTTCTAAATGAATCGGCCATACAAGACAACTTTCCTGATGAATATCTATTGAAGGTAGATTATAAAGAAATTCCATGGTTTGCAGACTATGCAAACTACTTAGTTTGTGGATTCCTTGAAAAAGGATTATCGTACCAAAAACGAAAGAAATTCTTCAGTGATATAAAACACTATTTTTGGGAAGATCCACATCTGTTTAAAAGTTGTCCCGATGGAATAATACGCCGATGTGTATTTGGAGATGAAGCTAGTAAAATTTTAAACCATTGTCACACAGGACCAACAGGAGGGCATTATGGGCCTCAACTAACAGCAAGAAAAGTTTATGATGCTGGATTCGATTGGCCTACAATTTACAAAGATGCACACCTTCTTTGCAAATTCTGTGATGCTTGTCAAAGGGCCGGAAAAATAAGTCAACATGATGAAATGCCACAAAATGTCATACAAGTATGTGAAGTATTTGACATTTGGGGTATTGACTTTATGGGTCCATTTCCAAAATCTCATAATAATCTTTATATACTCGTAGCCATTGATTATGTATCTAAATGGGCGGAAGCACAAGCTCTCTCAACTAACGATGCATGAGTTGTAGTCAACTTTTTAAAACGTCTTTTTGCAAGGTTTGGAACACCGAAAGCTTTAATAAGTGATCGGGGTACTCATTTCTGTAATAATCAACTTGAGAAAGTTCTTAAAAGATATGGAGTAACTAATAAAATCTCCACCGCATATCATCCACAAACAAGTGGACAAGTTGAAAATACCAACCGAGCTTTAAAACGTATTCTAGAGAAAACCGTAGGATCAAATCCAAAGGAATGGTCCATTAAATTGGAGGATGCACTCTGGGCTTTTAGAACAGTCTACAAAACTCCAATTGGAACCACACCTTTTAGACTTGTTTATGGAAAAGCATGTCATCTTCCAGTAGAAATTGAACACAAAGCATTTTGGGCTTTGAAGACATGTAATCTTGATTTACATGAAGCCGGACGTCTACGATTAAGTCAACTAAACGAATTAGAAGAATTAAGACATGAAGCATACGAAAATTCGTTAATCTATAAAGAAAGAACGAAGAAATGGCATGATAAAAGAATCAGAAGTTCAAAAGAATTTAAAGAAGGAGACAGAGTTCTTCTTTTCAATTCACGATTCAAGCTATTTCCTGGAAAATTGAAATCAAGATGGTCTGGACCATTCATAGTCAAAAGAGTTTTCCCATACGGAACGATAGAATTAATAAATTCAAATGGGATTGAATTTAAAGTTAATGGTCACAGAGTTAAACATTACATACATGGTCCGATGGAAGTTGACAACGAAGTTAATCACAATTTCAACACCACGGCTAACTAAGTGTGGGGAGAATCAAGTCTTTAAAGGATAATATGTATTTCTGTTAGAGTTAGATTGTCTGTTTTCGTGTAGTTATCGAAAATGGAACCCGAATGGTCTTTCCCTAGCAGACCCTAAAGAACTAGTCTTCTCCCCCCATTCTGAATTTTTATTTTTTTTAGGTTTTTACAAAATGAAGACTGCATGTGAACTAAACCATGGTCTAATGCTACACGCTTTGATCACTAAACGTAATAATGACACACTACCAAGTGAAATAGTATCAGTAATCAGAGAAAGATTGGACGGAGTAAGAAAAGAATCCAGATGCGAAGATAATAAGTTACAATTTGGAAAAGGAAAATCAAAATCCGCTGCGAAAAGAAGAGCACGACACCTAGAAAGATGTCACAAATGCGGAAAATGGTCACATGGAGGTAAATGTTCAAATAATCAAACCTATTCAAACACCGAATTTGTTACTTTATGCAGAGACGGACCGTTCATATGTTTAGAAGAAAAGACACTGAATGCTCGAGGTTACGCCTATGTAGCCATGGAAAACCAATTAAACCGACTATCTTATGAATGGGATAGATCATATAACTAAGAAATCTATTTCATAGGTATGTTTGTACAGTTTTTAATTTTTTTATTTTTATTTTTAACCTTTTGATAATAAACGCTAATTTGTTCGCTATAAAGTATTGAATTGGTATTGAATAAAATTAGGTTTGGCGACCGAAATTATTGATATCATACAAAAATTTATTACATCACTGCGAAATTTAACGTTTATTCTTAAGGTATAAATATCTTTAATCAATCAACCCAAAATATTTCAAAAATTCGTCATGAGTTAAATTAGGTCTTGGAACCGAAATTACTTTACCGAAAAGAGGGGCGCATATTTTTGATAATATTTGATTGATTAAAGTGGGATAAAAAGCCAAAAAGATTTTTAATTTTACTTTTACCATGTTTTTAAAATTAATATATAAATCTTAAATTAATATTGTAAACTTTGTAAAAACAATATATTTAAAATTGTAAATATTTGAAAAATTAATATAAGTTTGGTGTGAATTTATAATATGAATTTTTAAATTAAGTTTGGTGTGAATTTTTAATTTTTAAAATATGAATTTTATTTTTATGCATTTTAAATTGTAAGTTTGGTGTGAATTTTTAATATTAATTTTGAATTTTATATTTAAATTGTGTGAATTTAAAAACAAAAATTTACTTTATCTCGCTAAGTTAAAAATATGATTTTTAAAATTCGTCGTAAGTTGAAAACTAGGTCTTTGAACTGAAATTGCTTTACCCAAGGGAAGGACGAGAACTTTTATTATCATTATTTTTAATCTTATTGAATTAAAGTATGCCAAAAACATTAAAAAAAAAACCCCAAAAATCTTAGCTTTTAAAACAATCGCTACAAAAAGACAAATTTTAAAATTTTGTCGAAGGACGGACTAGGACATCAATCCGAAACGACCTCGTCCTAAATAACAAGGGAAACAAAATTTTAAAATTAATTACTTAATTGTTTTAATTAGTATAAGATATATAAAAAAAAATACAAACTCCGCGACTCGCGGAGTTTGAAGGTTCAAACACCGCGACTCGCGGAGGGGCCAAAACTCAGAAAAAAAATAAAAACGCAAAAACTGATCAGTTGAAAAACCCACACACCAGATACTGCGAAACACAGCCGCAAAAACCCGAGAAAACACCCCCAAAAACACAATTTTTAACCGTTAATCATCAAATCTTTTACTAAAATCATGTTGAGAAGGATGTTATCAAGGAATTACTCAAGAAAAACGGTAAATTTCTACACCTAAACACCATTTAATCCGAAAATTAGTGTTCTTGAGCAATTTTTTCCCCAATTTGATTTTGATGCTTTTTAGTGTAATTATGCTTAAATTGTTTATGTATTATGCTTGTATAACCTAGATTGATGCTATTTAACATGATTAGAAGCCTTAAACTTCAAATTTTGAGTAATCTAGGGTTTGTGTTCTTGAGCAATTTGGGGCTTTTTGATATAAACAGGTTATGGCCGATTTTTGTCATGAATTGTTGCTAAATTAAGTAGTGTAACATGTTTAGGTAGTTAAATGATCCAAACTTTGAGCCTAAACATGATTTTGAGAATTAAAGTGAACTTTTTCAAGTCTAAAATTCATGAACTTGATTTTTGAAAGATAATGCCATTTGAAACTTGTTTAATTGCTAGTAATGATTATTGATGTGCGAAAAGTGGTATATGAATTATCGTATGGAAAATACCGGTTTTAGAGATTGCTACACACTAACGGGCAGTGTACCCGATCGTGTAGTAGTATAGTAACTGGTTTAGTTCCGTGTATCGTTCCAAGGACAGTTATATCAGTCAAACTAGAATTAGAAACTATATTATGATTAACTAAGTGAATGAAAGTTAAAAGTACAAGTTTTATGTTTTGGTGGCTATTTAACGATTTAGCCAAATCAAAGAAGGTTAAATGTAAAAACAATAATTTTGTCTTTTAAGTTTATGAAATGATAATAAGTGCAAATAAAGCAAGTAAGATAGTTTTGAATTAAATCAAAGAGATGAAATGTTTATCTAGATATTTTACCCTCGGTATTGGATGTATTTTTAGATATTAAGTCCTGATTGAATAATTATGTGTGTAGTTATCTAATAGGTTCACTAAGAGTTCTCTCGGATAAACACGCAAATACAATAACAAGATCAAGGGTTCCCTTTTCACTATGGTTCTTGTATTTGTGATCAAATAACTATAAGCATGCTAATCACCTAAATCGACTCACCAAGAGTTCTCTTTAGCAAGTACTCAAACTAGAATTACTAAGCGAGGGTTCCCTATTACTTAGACCTTTTCGTTTGTGACTAGTTGATCAACAAGATCAAAGACTTGAATAACAATTGTCTTTGCGTTCGCTCTACACAATTCATTCCTATTTTGTTTAACCGTTTTAATCTAATTTACCCCCTTGGTCCGGTTTAGCAAACAATCAATCTAAGACAAGTTGATTGTAAATCAATATGATACATCAACAAGAGTTCTCTTTATCAACAACATATCAATTAACTAGATACAAATGATTTTAACAACAATAAGCATGGTTCTTAATTCAAGCTTCAATCTATCACGCATAATACATTCAATCAATAAGATTACATCCAATACCTTGGTTATTAATCTAGAAAAACATTATAGAAACTAGCCAACAATCATGGTAACAGACAACAATACAATCAAATTATTAACTGAAATCATTGCTGAGAACAAGTAAATAACCTACAAGAACAAGAGTTCTTGGATGAAGAAGGTTCTGATGGATGATGCCTTGATGTTGAGCCTCTTCAAAGAGATTGGAGTTCTCCAATTTGCTCCTGAAAATCACCTCTAAACTCTCTGGTTCGTATTCTGATTAAACAGTCTCTAAAAAAAACTGAAGTTTTAAAGTGGATAGAGTAGGTAAAAAGCCAAAAAGTCGGCTACACCTACTACGGGACGTCGTCCCAAAGGGCAGGACGGCGTCCCGGTATAAAGGGCTAGACGGCGTCCCAATTTCCGAGACGGCGTCCCGAATTGAAAGACAGGACGGCGTCCCACCTTCCAGGACGGCGTCCTGTTGTGCTGATTTTGACTGTTTCGTTTTCTTTTCAATATTACTCCATTTGGACGAAACCTAACACCTTGGAAGCTTTGTTTTATCCTTTTAGAGTGCTATCTTGACCCTAACTCGTATCGGGATCAACCAATGTCATAAATCATCAAAATTCTTTGTAAATCGTTCTTCCGATACAAATTTGTACATCTTGGCCTATAGCTTGTAGAACACCTTCATCATCTTCGATTCTAGAGCGTTTTTAGTGATATTGCGATAGATATATATGATGTTATTGAGCAATATCAAAACACCCCACACTTAAACCTTGCTTGTCCTCAAGCAATTCTTTCTTTACAAAGTGGAACAATTATCAAATACAATCACACAATATATATTACAAACATTACATGAATCATTCGAAGCACACGAAACACACACGTTGATATGAAACACAACTCACACTATATGAAACACACGCTTTAAGTACAGTACACTTTTATTGAAATCACACGCACGCTATATTCACAATGGAAACACACACACACATTTTTGGTAGATTAGAGCCAAGTATCCGAAAAATTTGATCCTAGGAAAATCAGGACCTTGATGAAAACGTTTTATGGTTTTGAAAATATCATGCTAGTTTTTAATACTAGACACGTTTTCCGATTTTGTCGGATTTTCTGAATTTTGAAAAATGAGTGCGGGTTTCCCGCTATTGGTCAAGCCAATCCCTCCCACGGTACCTAACATCGCGAGATGTCGGTAGAAAATAATGTGCTTAGGAGGATACACATTACGTCCGGATATCATCGATAATCATGAGGTAATCATCTAATCCGTTAAGTCAATCATAAAGATTGAAGTTCATCAGGCTTAAAAGCTGATATATTACCTTTCTGGAGGTTACCCTTCCGGGGATCTGATAAATCACTAATATTTTGTGTATACATGGTGCCCCCCCGTTTTACTAGTTAATCCCCCTCATTGAGACAAACCTTGACTACCAGTTTCCCTGTTTGACGTTGAGGCCTGGTAGATTTCCAGTCGATGTTAGTAATGACTTTTCAAGAGTTTTTATCACCCTACGACTGGTCTGGACTACATCTTCTGAATTGAATCAGTAAGTGTGTCATTCGGAAGACTTTACTTCCTTGAGGATGGAACAGATACATCCTATTGGTTATAATAGGTGGTCGGACGCAACATTGTCCTTGTTAGGAGAAACAATGAGGATCGTCCTTAAGGTTTTCGATCTGGCGCGAGATCCGGTTTCCGACCACGCTATACAATCACCGCTCTCTCACGGTTTACACTTGTTTTGGTACAAGTGACCTACAAGTTAGCTTACTAAACTAGTAGGATTTTCATTCAAATAATTGAATGATAGTGCAACTTCAAAGACTATTAATAATTAAAAATGCAAAACAACATTTATTTTCTTTTAAAATCACAATGCATATGACATGGTTTTGTTTTTGGACTTTTAATCGTTTTTTTTTTTTTTTTTTAAGGCTTACATGAAAATTTTAAAATTTTTTTAATAAACACCAAACGCCTTAATTTTAGTGAAACGAGTTCCCGATAAATTTCTACTCCCTACCCCACACTTGAGATCATGCAAGGCCCTCATTGCATGAAATCAGAAAAAGGATTAAATTTAGAGGGCAAAGTGATAGGGTGATTGTAGAAATTTTCAATTTTTTAACCTGTAAATCGTGGAACATGTAGACGGATGCCGCTGAACTTACTGCCAGCATAAGAGCATCGTCCAGTCCGCGATTATCATCATACACACATCATAATATCAAATGTCGCTGAACTTAATTCCAGTCTTTGAAGTTCAATCATGCTGCACAAATGAACAAACCACACAAATCACAATAAAAATAACGGTGTTTTTACAACCACAACCGTTTATCAAACCACACCATTAGTAAATTATTACAAACCAAAATATTGTCTAAAATCACACCACACAAATTAAATTGTCTCAAAACAAAGTACAAAATGATCAAAGGTACGCAGGCCTAGTTATCAAACGGCCAAAAATAATTACCCGAACCATCTCTGTACGGGCGTCCCTGTGGATATTGCTGCTCAAATCTGTTCCGAGCATCCTGCAACGCAGCGGTATTATCATAAATCGGGTGAGGCGGAGGTGGGTTTTGAGGATCCGTGTAATATTGGGGTGTCAGACGTGTCGTCCCATAGTACTGCTCGGGGTTGGAATAAAACAACTCTGAGTTATGGTTATTCCAATCAATACCATAACTCATCCATCCCTGATCGTGCACTTGAGCAATCTGTCGTTGCTCCATTCGCTGCTGACTATCCCACATTCGATCGTTGTGCATCCTTTGTTCGTTCGGGCTCAACCTCATGTTATTAACACTACCAACCAAACTGTCCCAACTTGATTGGGACGGATGCCACGGAACCTGTTCACCAACATTAGTTTGTGCCTCCATTTCAGGCCTCCTCTTCCTGCTGCTGCTCTTGCTGAACACCACTGCCACTTGCGCCACCTGCACCAACTGCCACAAAAGGCACCAAATGCCCATTTCTATCTTTCATAATGATTTCAGCATTAATATAAAAAACCTTTTTTAATGGTTTCATTACGCTCGTGTACTCCTGTAATCTACTGAAATCAATGTTAAAATGTCGGGCAATTCGGGTGATGTAGTGGCCTCCCAGAAGTGGCTTCCGTAGCCGTGTCTCAGTCGCAATGGCAAGGAAATAATTACCGATTAGCCCAGGAATGTCGGTATAGGAACCCCGCTTGATTTGATCCATAATCCACAAATCTAATGTTTTCACCTTCTCATTACCCTCAATCCTCGCATTAAACGTGCATGCGATGAGTCGATGAAGCAGCCTATCATCCCGGGCTGCGATTTCGTTGTACCTGTGCTTGCTTGATCTAAAATGTGCAGGCGCAATATTTGGCTTACAAATTCTGCGCCAATAAGAGGTGTCATCAAAAACATGCCGGCCAACGTAATCAGAAGCCCGCAAATATTCACCTAACTGATTATCGGTGAATTCCTCAAAAATTCCCAGAACTCTACAAAGCTGTAAACTGCTTATACCCCTATCTTGGCCCCCGAGACGAAACTGTAGAAACTCATTCGATAAATAATCGCTGACATTGTTAAACCGCATGGTAGAGTAAAATTCTTTAAGCAGCACCGGATAGATTGGTTCATTGATGCTAAAAACCTGTTCCCAAACGTAGGTGACTACTCTACCGTAAGGAATGGCGAGTAAATTAGAAACATGTCGGCGCATGCCCGCCTCTTCCAATGGCCCCCAGATAAAATACCAAGTTGCATTAATCGGCCTACGGTTTATTCTCTCAAATGTTTCCGTATAGTCTTCATCGTTCTGAACCTGTGTTAACCAAACTCGAGGATCGTTTAGATCCTCCTCCGCTTCTTCTCCGGAAGACGATGATGAATGATGTTGTTGTTGTGGTGGTGGTGGTTGTCGTGGAGGAGCCAAACCTGCTGTCCTTCCTCTTTTTGCCGGTCCTCCTCTGCTTGATTGTCCCTGCAAAACATTATACACCAAACAAAAAGAACATAGAAACCGTTGTGTTAATGTTAGCTAAAAACATAACCGAGTAGCAGGAGAACTTCATCATTCAATTCCTAGTTCAAAAGCATTATGATTCATTTAAACGAAAGTGCATGTTCACAATTTTAAACCAAAGTCAACCAAAGTCAACATGAATTCGTTAATACACCTTCAAAAAAAAAAAAAAAAATTGAAAATCATAACTTCACAATGTAACACAAACTTAGGACTCAAAGATTCAAGTATGTTGTGTCATAGGTCATAACATTTAACTTTGCATTCTAATCATATTCATCACAAATCATAATACAATTTTCACAATTTTTAGCTCAAATGACCATCTTAACATCATACATTATGGCATTCCATTCCATTAATTTGATTCAACAGGCCCTTACAAATGAAAAACAAGCATACACATTTCATAAATTCATTACAATTTAACAATATGCTTAGAAATTCACTAACATTCAAAAATGACCCGGCCAAGTTGACATCAACATCACCAACACAATCATATACTTCACAAGAATCATAAACATCATACATAAACTCAACATCATAAATTAAGCATCCCAAATTCGGATTTAATTTCTACAAACCCTAGAATCATGAACAAACCCTTAAAAACATGTAATCTTTGCAAAATAAACACATTAAGGGCAATTAAACTACTAAGGTATGTTAATCTTAACAATAATCATGCAAATCAAACACCCCACACTTATCCTTCACCAATTTATAGATATAGACATACAATTCAAGTAATGGATAAAGAAAAGTGTAAAAATGGAGTATCCATACCAAAAATTTCATGATTTGAAGCTTGAATTTGAAGAAGGAAACGCGAAATTGAAGTAGAAATTAGGGTTTTTGGAGAGTGGTTCGGGTTAGGGCAGAGAAAAATAGAGAAGAGTGTGTTTTGTGGATAAGAAATGAGTGGGTTGGTGTTTTAAAACGTCTAATTTTTCTGAGTCAGGGGGTCAGGACGTCGTCCTGGATATCTAGACGACGTCTAGGATAAAGAAGTGGGACGGCGTCTTGCTCTTTAGGACGGCGTCTAGATATGTAAAACGGGACGGCGTCTAGAATTTTGGGACGGCGTCCTGTTACACTAAAACCCACTGATCTGTTTTTCTGAATCGCGCGCGTTTAGAGGTCATACGTTAATCATTTTGTACCAAACTAAAATTTATCGTGCACACAATACAAAACTAATTACAATTGTGAACCATTTTTTTTTTACGAGTCGTTCACCAAACTCGTCCCCATTTAGATTTAGGCGTTTTTCTTGAAGTTGAGGCTAACCTCATCCTCAATTTCTAGGGGACCATCAACATAGTGTTTGACCCGGTGGCCATTCACTTTAAAAATATCACCCTTCCCGTTCTTCATTTCGACTGTACCATAAGGGTACACCTTTCTAACAACAAACGGTCCCGTCCATCGGGACTTAAGCTTTCCGGGTGATAACTTGAAACGGGAATTATAAACAAGGACACGATCGCCTTCCATGAATTCCTTTGGACGTTTCAATCTTTTGTCGTGCCATTGTTTGGTTTTTTTCTTGTAAATTAGAGAGTTGTCATAGGCTTCAAGCCTCAACTCGTCTAATTCATTTAGTTGGGTCAAACGTAACCGACCCGCTTCTTGGTAATCCAAATTGCATGCCCTTAGCGCCCAATGTGCTTTATGTTCAATCTCCAACGGGAGATGGCATGCTTTTCCGTATACCATACGGAAAGGAGTTGTTCCAATCGGTGTTTTGTAGGCCGTGCGAAAAGCCCACAATGCATTGTTTAACTTGGTTGACCACTCTTTGGGATTGGCACCAACGGTCTTTTCAAGTATGCGTTTTAATATCCGGTTGGTGTTTTCTACTTGCCCACTCGTTTGGGGATGATAAGATGTCGAAATTTTATGGATTACTCCATATCTTTTCAACACCTTTTCCAATTGCTTATTGCAAAAGTGGGTGCCCCGGTCACTTATAAGAGCTTTTGGTGTGCCGAACCTAGAGAAAAGTTCCATCAAAAAGTTTACCACTACTCGGCCATCATTTGTTGGTAGAGGTTTTGCCTCCGCCCATTTAGAAACATAATCTATGGAGACAAGTATGTAGAGGTAAGAATGAGATTTTGGAAAGGGGCCCATAAAGTCAATTCCCCAAACATCGAACACCTCGCATACTTGGATGCTTTGTTGAGGCATTTCATCCCGTTTAGTTATTTGACCGGCCCGTTGGCACGCGTCACAAGCTTTACAGACAGCGTAGGCATCTTTGAATATGGTAGGCCAATAGAAACCGGCCTCGTAAACTTTCTTCCCCGTGATTTGGGGACCAAAGTGCCCACCTGTTGGACCAAGGTGACAGTCAAGTAGAATTTCGGTGCATTCCTTTCCTGAAACACACCGACGGATTATCCCATCGGGACACTGTTTAAAGAGATATGGGTGTTCCCAAAAATAGTATTTTAAGTCACTAAAGAATTTCTTTCTTTTCTGGTGTGACATACCGGTTTCTAGGAATCCACCCGCAAGATAGTTGGCAATGTCTACAAACCATGGATCATTAATTTTCTCAACTCTCATGAGATTTTCATCAGGAAAATTATCTTGGATAACGGTCTCATGTAGAACCCCAAGATTCGGGTTCTCAAGTCGAGAAAGGTGATCGGCAGCTAGGTTTTCGGCACCCTTTTTATCTTTTATATCGATGTCGAATTCTTGCAAAAGCAAGACCCAACGTATTAAACGGGGTTTAGCATCTTGCTTAGAAAGCAAGTACTTTAATGCCGAGTGGTCTGTGTAGACAACCGTCTTTGCTAGCACTAAATAGGATCGGAATTTGTCAAACGAAAAGACGATTGCAAGGAGTTCCTTCTCGGTGGTAGTGTAATTAAGTTGGGCTCCTTGCAGTGTCTTACTAGCATAGTAAATGGGCTTGAAATGTTTTTCTATTCTTTGCCCCAAGACGGCACCAATAGCAAAGTCACTGGCGTCACACATAAGTTCGAATGGTATTGACCAATTCGGCGATATGAGAATTGGTGACTGCGTGAGCTTTGCTTTAAGAAGATTAAAGGCGGTAAGACACTCGTCCGTAAAGACAAATGGAGCGTCCTTCTCAAGAAGTTTGTTCATGGGGGTTGCAATTTTGGAAAAATCTTTAATGAACCGCCGGTAAAAACCGGCGTGCCCCAGAAAACTTCTAACACCTTTCACATTCGTTGGTGGTGGTAATTTGGCTATTACTTCCACTTTAGCCCGATCCACCTCAAGACCTGCACAAGAAATTTTATGACCCAATACAATTCCCTCTTTTACCATAAAATGGCATTTTTCCCAGTTTAGTACAAGATTTGATTCTTCACACCTAATCAACATAAGCTCAAGATTTTTAAGACATGAGTCAAAAGAATCACCGAAGATTGAGAAGTCATCCATGAATACTTCCATAAAGTCTTCAATCATGTCATGAAAAATAGCTACCATACACCTTTGAAAGGTAGCAGGAGCATTGCATAAGCCAAAAGGCATACGCCGATAGGAGAAAGTACCATAAGGACATGTAAAGGTCGTTTTCTCTTGGTCCTCGGGTGCTATAGGGATTTGGAAATATCCCGAGAAACCGTCAATAAAACAATAAAAATTCTTTCCCGCTAATCTTTCCAACATTTGATCAATGTAAGGAAGGGGAAAATGGTCTTTTCGGGTAGCATCATTTAATTTCCTGTAGTCAATGCATACCCTCCAACCCGTGATAGTCCTGGTAGAAATTAATTGGTCGTTTTCATTTGTGACAACGGTCATGCCACCCTTTTTGGGCACGCATTGGACCGGACTCACCCAAGGACTATCCGAAATTGGATAAATAAGACCCGCATCTAGGAGTTTTACAATCTCCTTCTTAACAACTTCTTGCATATTGGGGTTGAGTCGCCTTTGTCTTTGTACACACGGCTTATAGTTATCTTCCATTAATATCTTATGTGTACAATAAGAGGGACTTATACCCTTGATGTCATGAATTTTCCATGCTAGAGCCGTTTTATGGGCTTTTAACATGGAAACAAGCTTAGATTTCTCACTTACAGAGAGTTCGGATGAAATGATCACCGGAAGAGTAGAACCTTCTTGTAGGTAAGCATATTCCAAGTGATTTGGAAGTGGCTTTAGTTCCAAAACGGGAGGCTCTTCAATCGATGTTTTACATCGGTATTCATTCCCTAAATCCAACTTTCTGTACTCTTCATCATTTGGCTCATACCCGTTAGCCATCAAAGTGGTCAACATCTCCACTTCTTCCACCATTGTTTCATCATCACCTTCCGCAAAAATGCATTCTCCTGTACCTTTCAATTCTGGAAATTCCTGCAATAACTCCGAATACGTGTCTACGGTTTGCAAATAATAACATTGATCATCAGTAGACTTGGGGTATTGCAAGGCATGGTCAACGGAAAAGGTAACCTTCATATCCTCAATACTAAGGGTCAATTTCTGCCCATGAACATCTATCATAGCTCTAGCGGTATTGAGGAAAGGTCGACCTAATATAAGAGGCACACGTGTGTCCTCCTCCATGTCTAGAATTACAAAATCAGCCGGAAATACTAGGGTACCGACTTTTACTAACATATTCTCTAAAATTCCACGAGGGAATTTAACAGAGCGGTCTGCTAGTTGGATTTCCATTCGAGTTGGTTTCAGTTCCCCGGGGTTTAGCTTAACATATAATGAATAAAGCATTAAATTTATGCTAGCCCCTAAATCCGCTAATGCTTTAATGCATTCCAAATCTCCCAGGAGACATGGTATGGTAAAACTTCCAGGATCAGCTAACTTTTTTGGTATTTTGTTCATCAAAATTGCTGAACAATTTGCATTCATGGTGACGGATGAAAGTTCCTCCATTTTCTTCCGATTAGTAAGTAAGTCTTTTAAAAACTTAGCATACTTGGGCATACCTGAGATTACATCAATGAAAGGTATGTTTATGTTAATTTGTTTAAACATATCTAGGAATTTTGACCTTTCGGCCTCTAGCCTCTCTTGTTGTTGTTTTCTTGGGTATGGGAGCGGTGGTTGATATGGTTTCACTACGGGTTTTTCCCGTTCTTCCTTTTCAACCACTTTTTCCGGCTCCTTAACCGGTTCATCATTTTGGTCAATGGAACCCTGAAATCAGAATTTTCGGGCATTTTTGGAGCATCGTATGCTAGACCACTCCGTGTGGTGATAACATTTGCGTGCTCATTTCGTGGGTTTTTACTGGTATCGCCCGGTAAACTACCTGGTTTCCTCTCGCTCAGTAAATTGGCTAAACCACTCATTTGTTTTTCTAAATTTTGAATTGATGCTTGTTGGTTTCTAAATTGATGTTCGTTTTTCTCGTTGGTTTGGTTTATATTTGTGAGAAGCTGAGTTTGTGATGTAATTAACTTTTCCAACATACTCTCTAAATTTGACTTTTTCTCTTCCTGTTGGGGTTTTTGGTAAAAACCCGGAGTTTGTTGTTGGAACCCACTACCTGACCCTTGTTGAAAATTGGAAGTTTGACCTTGAGGGTTGTAGGGGTTGTTAAAGTTCCGGTTAAATTGGGCTCTTCCCTGAAACTGGTTATTATTTCTTTGGCTTATGAAAGCCAATTCTTCTTTTTGAGCCATGGTTAATGATGTCGTACGAGGTGTATATAAAATAGCTTATATTTTACTAGGAAAAACTATTAAATACGATACAATTTTACACAAGATATTTATTTATTTATAGAATGGATATACTTAAACCTTGCTACAACACTTATAGGCAGTGTACCTAATCGTTCAGTAGTGTAGTTTTTAGTAAGTCCGGTTCGTTCCACAGGGAAATCTTTAAACAAAGCTCAACGCTATATTAGTTTACTTTTATAAAAATACAAATATATATATAAGTAATATTATTATTATAAAGGGGGGGTTTTACCGTTTAATGACCGGTTTGTCGATTTTAAAACTTTAGTCGCAGTTAAAACCTAATGTAAAATATTAAATAAATAAATACAAGACTTAAATTAAAGCGTAAAGTAAATAACGATAATGAAATTGCGAATAATAAAAGTGCGATAAAATAAAATTGCGATAATTAAAAAGTACGATAATTAAAAGTGCGATAACAATAAATAAAAATGCGATAATTAGAAGTGCAATTAAATATAAAATAAAGGAAATTAAATAAGAAATAAAAGAATTATGCTTATTTAAACTTCCATAATCATGATGTTTGACGTGTTGATTTTAGTTTTATGCCCATGGGTTAATTGTCCTTTGTCCTGAATTATTTAATATGTCCGTCTGGTTTTTGTCCATAACAGTCCATCAGTCATAAATATAAATTGCAAGTGTCCTTGTCAAATTATTATTATACCCGAAGTTAAATATTCCAACTAATTGGGGATTCGAATTGTAACAAGGTTTTAATACTTTGTTTAATGAATACACCAGGTTATCGACTGCGTGTAAACCAAGGTTTTACTACTTTGTTAACAATTACACCAATTACCCTTGAATGTAATTTTACCCCTGTTTTAATTATTCTAGTGGTTATTAATCCATTCCCGTGTCCGGTTAAATGAACGATTATTCGTACATATAAATACCCCGCCCATCGTGTCCGATTGAGTGTATATGGTAATTTATAGGGACGCCCAATTGTAAATCTTTATATTAACATTAACAAACTTTCATTTAGTTAAACAAATATAAAGCCCATTAATAGCCCATAGTCTAATTTCCACAAGTGTCGTTCTTTTGTCCAAACCCCAATTATGGTACAAAGCCCAATTACCCAATTTTAGTAATTAGCCCAACATCATGATTACTTCGTTTTAAATAAGCATAATAATAACTTAGCTACGAGACATTAATATAAAAAGGTTGAACATAACTTACAATGATTAAAAATAGCGTAGCGTTACACGGACAGAATTTCGACTTACACCCTTACAACATTCGCTAACATACCCTTATTATTAGAATTATAATTAAAATTAAAATTAAAATATAAATTATATATATATATATCGTATATATTGAGAGAAGAGAGAAAATAGATTATAATTTTGATCAGAATTCGGTTGGCTTTATAGCCAGAGTTGATTTTTGGGGCTCCGCGACTCGCAGCAAAATCCCCTTCAAACTCCGCGAGTCGCGGAGATAGTATTTACAGCTCAGTCCTTGGAGTTTTCTCTGCCGACGGTTTTTTATATATAAATATAATATATATATAATTAATATAATTAATTATATATTATATTATATTTATATACATAGTTAACTTGTAATTTTTAGTCCGTTGTGTCGAGCGTTAAGAGTTGACTCTGGTCCCGGTTCCGGATTTTCGAACGTCCTTGCGTACAATTTTATATTTTGTATTTTGCGTTTTGAATCTTGTACTCTTGTAATTTCGAGACGTTTCTTATCAATAATTGGAACCTTTTTGATTGTCTTTTGTACTTTTGAGCTTTTTGGTCGTTTGCGTCTTCAATTCGTCGAATCTGTCTTTTGTCTTCACCTTTTATTATTTAAACGAATATCACTTGTAAATAGAACAATTGCAACTAAAAGCTTGTATTTCTTGAGGAATAATGCTATGAAATATATGTTCGTTTTTAGCATTATCAAATATTCCCACACTTGAGCGTTGCTTGTCTTCAAGCAATATCGTCTTGAAATACTAGAATCACTTCTTTATTCTTCACACTTTGTACATCAGTGATTTCTATACGGCGGTATAAACAATGGTAGTAACGATATGGTTTACAGTCCCACATGACTATAAAAATTTAGATCCATTAAGGAAATTGGATCTTTATGAAAACATTTGATCTTTTGAAAATTAAATCTAGTTTTTACCCTAGATAAGTTTTCCGGAATAACCCTTTACCGGTGTTTGCAAAATATTTTTGTGGGTTTGGTGGGTTTCAGATTTAAAAATTTTAGCTCAAAACTTGCGGTTTTGTGTCACCCACTTGCTAACCTTGTATTTGGAAAGCAACACGTCCAGTCTACTTGTCCCGTATATTACCTTTCGGTAAACTACCGTCCGGTTGAAAAGGAAAGCGTTGAACAAGCAACTGTTAAGGCAATGTCCCGTGACATGCTTTTGATTATGGTCTATAACGTGTCGGACGCAATTACTATCCTTGGTAGGAGCAATAGTAAAGCTCACCCTTATAATTTTTTCGGTCTGGCACAAGGTCTTGTCTTTGACCATGCTATGCAACCACCGTTCTTACGGTTGACACCCGATTTAGTTCAGGTGACCTAATGAATTCCAGGTGAATTCCTAGGATTTTACGTTCAATGGTAATGAACGCATTGAAAATGGGGTTTTCAGAAAACAAATCGGTTTGTAATTTTGATCAAAATATTTTCTCGTTTAAGCTCGAGTTTAGATATCATCGAATTCCATGAGTTTGTAATTCTCAATCTTTAAGGTCAATCTCTAGGATTGAGTAATATCAGTCTTAAAAGCTGATTTTTAATCTTTAAGGAGATTATCCTTTCTGGGGATCTGATTCATTAGTCTTATCCAGCTAATTTGCATGGTGCCCCCCCCAATTGTACGAGATAAATCCTTCTCATGGTTAGGATAAATCTGACCACTTGGCGACCCTGTTTAATGCTGAGGTCCGTGGATTTCCTGCTGATTTTAGTGATGACTTTTCTAGATTTTTCGTCAACCTACAGCTGGTCTGGACGACAACTTCATGACCTAAATCAAGAAGCGCGTGTCTTTTTCGGAAGACTTTACTTCCTTTTAATGATGGAATTGATTCATCGTGTAGATCCATCTCTTCTTTTCTTTCATCGGGTAAAACAGTTTAGTTTAGTCCAAAGCAAAAGTATTTTCAGTTATTTGTTACAGATATATGTGACATATGTTTAAAATAATTTGGTAAATTTTCCCACACTTGGCTTTTATTTTCCTTTTTATCGTCTTCTATTCCATTTTAAATGAATTTTGACATTTTAGTTTGTTTCTTAATTTATGTTCTTTCTGAGATAACAATAATTTCGGTGTTAAAACCTAGTTTTATCGTTCATAAATATGTATAAACATGATTTGAATTCATTTAATTGAAAAATTTTACTAGAATTGGGTAGTCAGTATATAAGACTAGGGCTGTTCTTTTTTATCAGAGAGCACTAGATTCTAATACAACTACTGCTTTACTAGTATTTTTAATGGTAACCAAGTGTATAAAGTAAAAAATTTTAAAATCCGAAAGAATTTAACCCCTTCCCACACTTAAGATCTTGCAATGCCCTCATTTGCAAGAAATCAGTAACAATTTAAATTATTGAGGGTGATTTGTGTGAAAATGATTAAATTTTTACCAAAGTTTCCAAATATATTGGCGTTTGTTTGCTGAATGATAAATGGTGCACATCATTTGTTCATTCCGTCTTGTTGTTATTTCACATATATTTTGCATCTTGTCGTCAAAATTAGTTGCTTTTGCTGAACGTAATGCCAGTCTTTGAAAATGCGTTGTTTTACCCTGTTGTGTACATAAGATAAACTGCAAACATATATACATATTTTTGAAGTTTGGTATATTACCCCACATTCAAAAATTATTAAAATCTAAGAATAAAAGTTAGATAATTATAAAAATGATTACAATATTAACAAAAATATTAAATGTATCAATAATTACAAATTACAAAATAAAAAAAATAATAAGTAAACTAAGGATGATATTGGTACCAATAGGGGTTCCAGGCATAACCATAAGTGCTATAGAATGCTTCGGCAGGGTCATACGTAGGATATGGTGGCTGCATCTCTATCGACCAAGGAGGGAAGACGGGTTTCGGTGTAGGAATATAGTTTCTACCTATATGTTGGCAATGAGCTATGATCTGGTTCTGATGAACTTGCCAATCTTCAAATGCTCTCTGTCTAGCATTTTCGTATTCCTGAGAAGCTATAAACCTATGCATTTCTTGCATCTCATTCCCCCCTCCTACATTACCTTGTTGCTGGTTTCTCTCCACCTGTGGATGTCTACCATGGTATCGTACTGCGGCGTTATTTCGCCGCTTCAAAACTTTCGCACCATGGTATACATTTAAACCTATAGTATCGCGGGGTTCCGGCTCTTCTAGTAATAATCCCCCCCGACTTATATCCACACCGAGATATTCACCAATCAAAGTAATAAAAATACCACCTCCTATTATGCTATGTGGTCGCATCTCCCGAACCATAGCTGATAAATAATAACCCACACAATATGGTATACTTACAGCGCTTTGTGGGTCTCGAATACACATATGGTAAAACAAATCTTGTTCATTTACTTTTTCTTTGTTCTTACCCCTTTGTGTAATCGAATTAGCTAAAAACCTATGTATCACTCTTAATTCGGCTCTATCTATATCCAAATAAGAGTAGTTTCCCCCTTTGAAACGGTGATGGCTTGTCATTTGACTCCACACACCGTGTGTATCAAAATTCTCATCTATCTTTCTACCGTTTAGTATCAATCCTCTACAATCGGCAGACGCTAACTCCTCAGGCGTATATATACGTAAAGCCTGAGCCATGTCCAGTAAAGACATGTGGCGCATCGAACCGCCTAACAAAAATCTAATAAAAGAACGATCGGTTAATCTAGCTACTCGATCATTCAACTCTATACTACATAACAATTCTTCACACCATACTTTATATACAGGTCTGCGTATGGTGAATAAACATATCCAGTCATTAAAAGAAGAATTACCATACCTCTGTACAAGTAATTCCCTAATTAGCCCGGCCAATTCTACAGCTTCTAAGGGTCCCCATTCTATGACCCTCGGTACCTCAACAACCTTGGAATGAAGAGTATGCAAACCCCGTTGATATTTTGGATAATCTATCCAAAGTCTGTCAAATCTCAGGTTCGGGTGCAACTCTTCCAAGTGCATATCTGAAAAGGTCATGACTGGATGAGGTACATCCTGCTTGTAGTAGTTATCCACCTCCTGTTGTTCCACATTCTCGGCAGGAGCATTGCGGGCTTGGGATGAAGATTCACCCCTTTCATTCTGCAAAACACATCAAACACAAATTTTGTGCATCCAAATATGCATTAGTGTCAGCAAAATCATCAATCAAAATAATTACAATGACATTATCAATTTATATCAAACTTAAGCTTATTTTCACATTTTTATCAAATCTACACTTTTTCAAATAAGCATATACGAAAATTTTCGCCAAGTTCATAAGCATTCAACTCAAATAACATGTCAAAATAATCATTACTAGCAATTAAACAAGTCTCAAATGGCATTATCTTTCAAAAATCAAGTTCATGAATTTTAGACTTGAAAAAGTCCACTTTAATTCTCAAAATCATGTTTAGGCTCAAAGTTTGGATCATTTAACTACCTAGACATGTTACACTACTCAATTTAGCAACAATTCATGACAAAAATCGGCCATAACCTGTTTATATCAAAAAGCCCCAAATTGCTCAAGAACACAAACCCTAGATTATTCAAAATTTGAAGTTTAAGGCTTCTAATCATGTTAAACAGCATCAATCTAGGTTATACAAGCATAATACATAAACAATTTAAGTCTAATTACACTAAAAAGCATCAAAATCAAATTGGGGAAAAAATGACTCAAGAACACCAAATTTCGAATTAAATGGTGTTTAGGTGTAGAAATTTACCGTTTTTCTTGAGTAATTCTTAGATAGCATCCTTCTCAACATGATTTTAGCAAAAAATTTGGTGATTAACGGTTAAAAATTGGGATTTTTGGGGGTGTTTTTCGGGTTTTTTCGCAGCTCTTTTCGCAGTGTTTTTGGGTGTTTTTGTGTGGGGGAAGTGAACTGATCGTGCAGCTCGTTTTATTTTTTTTTCTGATTTTTGGTCCCTCCGCGAGTCGCGGGGGTTTTTCACTTCAAACTCCGCGAGTCGCGGAGTTTGCTCCCTTTTTTTTTTTTTTTTTTTTTATAATCTTTAACTTATAAAACAATTAAGTATTTAATTTTAAAATTTTGTTTCCCTTGTTATTTAGGACGAGGTCGTTTCGGATCGATGTCCTAGTCCGTCCTTCGACAAAATTTTAAAATTTGTCTTTTTGTAGCGATTGTTTTAAAAGCTAAGATTTTTTTGGGTTTTTTAATGTTTTTGGCATACTTTAAATCAATAAGATTAAAAATAATGATAATAAAAGTTCTCGTCCCTCCCTCGGGTAAAGCAATTTCGGTTCAAAGACCTAGTCTTCAACTTACGACGAATTTTTAAAAATCATATTCTTAACTTAATGAGATAAAGTAAATTTTTGTTTTTAAATTCTCACAATTTAAATATAAAATTCAAAATTAATATTTAAAAATTCACACCAAACTTAAAATTTGAAATGCATAAAATTAAAAATTCATATTTTAAAAATTAAAAGTTCACACCAAACTTAATTTAAAAATTCACATTATAAATTCACACCAAACTTATATTAATTTTTCACATTATAAATTCACACCAAACTTATATTAATTTTTCAAATATTTACAATTTTAAATATATTGTTTTTACAAAGTTTACAATATTAATTTAAGATTTAAATATTAATTTTAAAAATATGGTAAAAATAAAATTAAAAATCTTTTTGTCTTTTTATCCCACTTTAATCAATTAAATATTATCAAAAATATGCGCCCCTCTTTTCGGTAAAGTAATTTCGGTTTCAAGACCTAATTTAACTCATGACGAATTTTTGAAATATTTTGGGTTGATTGATTAAAGATATTTATACCTTAAGAATAAACGTTAAATTTCGCAGTGATGTAATAAATTTTTGAATGATATCAATAATTTCGGTCGCCAAACCTAATTTTATTCAATACCAATTTAATACTTTTTAGCGAACAAATTAGCGTTTATTATCAAAAGGTTAAAAATAAAAATAAAAATAAAAATAAAAACTGTACAGACATACCTGTGGAATAGATTTCTTAGTTATATGATCTATTCCATTCATAAGATAGTCGGTTTAATTGGTTTTCCATGGCTGCATAGGCGTAACCTCGAGCATTCAGTGTCTTTTCTTCTAAACATATGAACGGTCCGTCTCTGCATAAAGTAACAAATTCGGTATTTGAATAGGTTTGATTATTTGAACATTTACCTCCATGTGACCATTTTCCGCATTTGTGACATCTTTCTAGGTGTCGTGCTCTTCTTTTCGCTGCGGATTTTGATTTTCCTTTACCAAATTGTAACTTATTATCTTCGCATCTGGATCCTTTTCTAACTCCGTCCATTCTTTCTCTGATTACTGATACTAATTCGCTCGGTAGTATGTCATTATTACGTTTAGTGATCAAAGCGTGTAGCATTAGACCATGGTTTAGTTCACAGGCAGTCTTCATTTTGTAAAAACCTAAAAAAAATAAAAATTCAGAATGGGGGGAGAAGACTAGTTCTTTAGGGTCTGCTAGGGAAAGACCATTCGGGTTCCATTTTCGAGAACTACACGAAAACAGACAATCTAACTCTAACAGAAATACATATTATCCTTTAAAGACTTGATTCTCCCCACACTTAGTTAGCTGTGGTGTCGAAATTGTGATTAACTTCGTTGTCGACTTCCATCGGACCATGTATGTAATGTTTAACTCTGTGACCATTAACTTTAAATTCAATCCCATTTGAATTTATTAATTCTATCGTTCCGTATGGGAAAACTCTTTTGACTATGAATGGTCCAGACCATCTTGATTTCAATTTTCCAGGAAATAGCTTGAATCGTAATTGAAAAGAAGAACTCTGTCTCCTTCTTTAAATTCTTTTGAACTTCTGATTCTTTTATCATGCCATTTCTTCGTTCTTTCTTTATAGATTAACGAATTTTCGTATGCTTCATGTCTTAATTCTTCTAATTCGTTTAGTTGACTTAATCGTAGACGTCCGGCTTCATGTAAATCAAGATTACATGTCTTCAAAGCCCAAAATGCTTTGTGTTCAATTTCTACTGGAAGATGACATGCTTTTCCATAAACAAGTCTAAAATGTGTGGTTCCAATTGGAGTTTTGTAGGCTGTTCTAAAAGCCCAGAGTGCATCCTCCAATTTAATGGACCATTCCTTCGGATTTGATCCTACGGTTTTCTCTAGAATACGTTTTAAAGCTCGGTTGGTATTTTCAACTTGTCCACTTGTTTGTGGATGATATGCGGTGGAGATTTTATGAGTTACTCCATATCTTTTAAGAACTTTCTCAAGTTGATTATTACAGAAATGAGTACCCCGATCACTTATTAAAGCTTTCGGTGTTCCAAACCTTGCAAAAAGACGTTTTAAAAAGTTGACTACAACTCGTGCATCGTTAGTTGGGAGAGCTTGTGCTTCCGCCCATTTAGATACATAGTCAATGGCTACGAGTATATATAGATTATTATGAGATTTTGGAAATGGACCCATAAAGTCAATACCCCAAATGTCAAATACTTCACATACTTGGATGACATTTTGTGGCATTTCATCACGTTGACTTATTTTTCCGGCCCTTTGACATGCATCACAGGATTTGCAAAGAAGGTGTGCGTCTTTGTAAATTGTAGGCCAATAGAATCCAGCTTCATAAACTTTTCTTGCTGTTAGTTGAGGCCCATAATGCCCTCCTGTTGGTCCTGTGTGACAATGGTTTAAAATTTTACTAGCTTCATCTCCGAATACACATCGGCGTATTATTCCATCGGGACAACTTTTAAACAGATGTGGATCTTCCCAGAAATAGTGTTTTATATCACTGAAGAATTTCTTTCGTCTTTGGTACGATAATCCTTTTTCAAGGAATCCACAAACTAAGTAGTTTGCATAGTCTGCAAACCATGGGATTTCTTTATAATCTATCTTCAATAGATATTCATCAGGAAAGTTGTCTTGTATGGCCGATTCATTCAGAACTTCTAATTCAGGATTTTCAAGACGAGAAAGATGATCAGCGGCGAGATTTTCTGCTCCTCTTTTATCTCGGATTTCAATATCAAACTCTTGTAAGAGTAAGATCCAACGGATTAATCTTGGTTTAGCATCTTGTTTTGAAAATAGGTATCTAAGAGCAGAATGGTCGGTATAGACCACCGTTTTTGCTAGAACGAGATATGATCGAAATTTGTCAAAAGCAAAGACAATAGCAAGGAGTTCTTTTTCAGTAGTTGTATAGTTCGTTTGTGCTCCTTGTAATGTCTTACTAGCATAATATATAGGTTGAAATCGTTTTTCAATCCTTTGTCCTAAAACGGCTCCCATTGCAAAATCACTTGCATCGCACATTAGTTCGAATGGTAGATTCCAATTTGGTGTTATCATGATCGGTGCATTAGTGAGTTTCTCTTTAAGAATATTAAAAGATTTGATACACTCATCTGAAAAGATGAATGGAGCATCCTTTTCTAGGAGTTTATTCATAGGAGTGGCAATTTTAGAAAAATCTTTTATGAAACGTCAGTAAAAACCGGCATGCCCTAGAAAACTCCTAACTCCTCTAACATTGGTGGGATGTGGAAGTTTAACAATTACATCTACTTTAGCTCTATCCACTTCAATTCCTTCTTTTGAAATTTTATGTCCAAGAATGATGCCTTCTTTAACCATGAAATGGCATTTCTCCCAATTAAGTACTAGATTTGATTTTTCGCATCTAATTAGCATTCGTTCCAAATTAACTAGACATGATTTAAATGTATCACCGAAGACTGAAAAGTCATCCATGAATACTTCCATGCATTCTTCTATCATGTCGTGAAAAATCGCCATCATGCACCTTTGAAAGGTTGCAGGGGCGTCGCAAAGTCCAAATGGCATGCGTTTGTAAGCAAAAGTACCATAAGGGCAAGTGAATGTGGTTTTCTCTTGGTCCTCGGGTGCTATTGGAATTTGAAAATATCCGGAAAATCCATCTAGAAAACAATAGTAACTATTTCCGGCTAATCTTTCCAACATTTGATCTATGAAAGGTAAGGGAAAGTGATCTTTTCTGGTGGCGTCATTTAATTTTCTATAATCAATACATACACGCCATCCTGTTACAGTCCTAGTAGGAATAAGCTCATTTTTCTCATTTGTGATGACAGTCATGCCACCCTTCTTAGGCACGCATTGAACTGGGCTTACCCATGGACTATCAGAAATTGGATATATCAAACCTGCATCTAGCAGTTTAATAATTTCCTTTTTAACAACATCTTGCATATTAGGATTTAGTCTTCGTTGGCGTTGCACATACGTTTTATGACCTTCTTCCATAAGGATTTTATGTGTGCAATACGAAGGACTTATTCCTTTAATATCATGAATCTTCCATGCAATGGCTGGTTTATGAGCTTTCAACACAGAAATGAGTTGTGATTTCTCATTTTCAGTAAGAGAAGACGATATTATTACAGGTAATTCAGATTCACCATGTAAATAAGCGTATTCCAAATGGTTTGGAAGTGGCTTTAACTCTAATTTCGGAGGTTCTTCTATCGATGATTTATATCGATATCTGTCTTCTTCTTTTAGCATTTGAATTTCTTCTGTTGTTGGTTCATATCCATTAGCTATAAGTGTAGCTAACATTTCAGCTTCATCAATTGGTTCATTACCTTCTCCTAAAGAACATTCTCCTGTTCCTTGTAATTCTGGAAATTCTTTTAATAATTCTGCATGTGCATCTATAGTTTGAATATAATAACATGTATCATCTGCAGATTGTGGTTGTTGCATTGCTCTATCAACTGAAAAGGTAACACTCTCATCCTCTATACTTAGGGTCAGTTTCTTACCGATCACGTCTATCATTGCTTTAGCCGTGTTTAAGAATGGTCTTCCTAATATGAGAGGAACTTGAGAATCTTCTTCCATGTCCAAAACAACAAAATCTACTGGAAATACTAAAGTACCAACTTTAACTAGCATGTTCTCCATTATCCCTCTAGGATATTTTATTGATCTATCGGCTAGTTGTATGCTTATTCTGGTTGGTTTCAATTCTCCAAGGTCTAGTTTAGCGTATAGTGAATACGGCATTAGATTTATACTAGCACCTAAGTCTGCCAATGCTTCTATTGAACTAAGACTACCCAGAAAACATGGAATTGTGAAACTTCCTGGATCAGATAATTTTTCTGGTATCTTATTCAACAGCACTGCTGAACAATTAGCATTCATAGTAACAGCCGAGAGTTCTTCCATTTTCTTTCTATTTGAGATTAGATCTTTCAAGAATTTAGCATATCTAGGCATTCCTGAAATCACATCAATGAAAGGAAGATTTACATTTATCTGTTTAAACATATCCAAGAATTTGGATTGCTCGGCTTCAAGTTTTTCTTTCTTCATTTTACTCGGGTAAGGAAGTGGTGGTTGGTATGGTTTAACATAAGGTTTATCCTTAACTGTGTTATCTTCATTAACCTTTTCAACTACCGGTTCTTTTTCCTTATCTTGATCAGGTTGTGGTTCTTGTGGAGTAGGAATAGTTTCATCAGAAGTTACAGGTATTTCAGGTGGTTTAAGTGTTGTACCACTTCTTGTGGTAATAGCTTTAGCTGTATCATTCCGGGGGTTAGCATTTGTATCACTAGGTAGACTTCCCGATTTTCTTTCACCTATTAACCTTGCTAGGTTACTTACTTCTTGTTCCAGATTTTGAATAGAAGCTTGTTGATTTCTAAATGCTTGAGCATTTTGTTCATTAGTTTGTTTTTGAGATGTGAAAAACTGCGTTTGAGTCTCAACTAGCTTCGTCATCATATCTTCTAAATTCGGCTTTTTATCATCGGTTTGTTGTGGTGGTTTGTTTTGAAAATTCGGTCTTTGCTGATTATAAGTATTATTGGATACTTTTTGATTGCTAGGACCTTGTTGGTTGTTGTATGGAATATTTCGGTTATAATTCTGGTTTTGATTGTAAATCGGTCTTGGCGGTTGATAATTATTCTGATAATTATTTCCAGGCCTTTGGTTTATGTATGAAATATTCTCTCTTTGTTCCATTGTTAATTCAATACTGAGACAATCTTTTGTCAAATGTGGTCCTCCACACTGCTCACAACTAATTCGTATTGAGTGAATATCCTTAGTCATCTTTTCCATTCGTCTCTCCACAGCATCTATCTTTGCGGAAATGGAATCTAAGTCATGGCTAGAATCGGCTCTAGCTGCTTTAGATGATCTAATGATATCTTTTTCTTGGTGCCACTCATGTGAGTGGGAAGCAGTATTATCAATAATTTTGTAAGCATCAGTTTCGGTTTTCTTCATAATAGAACCACCAGCTGCTATATCTATGTCTTTTCTTGTAGTGATGTCGCATCCTCGGTAGAATATTTGTACTATTTGACAGGTGTCTAAACCATGTTGCGGACATCCTCTTAACAACTTTCCATATCTTGTCCACGCCTCATATAGAGTTTCATTTGGTTTTTGTGTGAACGTAACAATTTCTGCTTGAAGTCTTACGGCTTTAGATGCAGGAAAGAATTGTTTAAGAAATTTGTCAATTAAAACGTCCCATGTATCAATCGCCCCTTCAGGTAACGATTCCAACCAATCTTTGGCTTCTCCCTTTAAAGTCCAGGGAAATAACATGAGATATATCTGTTCATCCTCCACTTCTCGTATTTTAAATAGTGTGCAGATCCTATTAAAGGTACGTAGATGTTCATTTGGATCTTCCTTCGGCGCACCACTAAATTGGCATTGATTAGTCACCATGTGTAGAATTTGTCCTTTGATTTCATAATCTGGCGCATTAATGTCTGGATGAGTAATTGCGTGACCTTGGCCAGTGCGTTTAGCTCTCATTCGGTCTTCCATACTTAAAGGTTCCAGATTCTCCATAATTGAATTTGTTGAATCGGTATCACTAGATGATTCTGATTTAATAGTTCGTTCCTCAACAATCTCTGTTTGAATGATTGGTGGTTCCGGAGGAAAGTTTAATGGTTCAGGATCTATGAACCGTTCCTGAATATTTTCTGGATTCTCAATTGTGAGGTTGGGTTCAAAAAATGGATTATCGGAAATTTGAACTGAAGTACTTGGTCGACTGGATGACGATTCTAAAGAAAAATCAACGGCGGTTATATTTGCTAAATGTCTTGATCTAGTTACAGGTGGTGAACGTACAAAAGGTGATGAACGTCTTGCTCGGTGCATTCACTGAATATCCTATTAGTTTTTAAAAGGAAAGAAAAATTATAATAAGTTATCCAATCAATAGACTTTTCTGATTTTGCCCACGTTTCGAATAGCCAAAAGATGCAGCAGAGGGGCAGGATTCGTTTGGTCTCAATATAATTGAGGACTGTTTGGCTCCAATAACCCGGTCCACGTACAAATCCAACTATTACTACGAACCAGAAAATTTTGATGTCTATTAATTTAACCACTTAAAATAAATTTTCGTAATTTTAAGAAATTTAGATAAGAAGTAGAAAAAAAAAATTCTAATTCCTAAAAACTAGAATAGCGAGAAATAAGAAAGAAAAAGAGTTCGTCGAAAAAGGTTGAAAAAGAAAAAATGGTTGAAAAATAAAAGGTGACGGAAA
Source organism: Rutidosis leptorrhynchoides (assembly GCF_046630445.1). NCBI lineage: Eukaryota > Viridiplantae > Streptophyta > Magnoliopsida > Asterales > Asteraceae > Rutidosis > Rutidosis leptorrhynchoides. The sequence goes on along the minus strand of NC_092333.1, from coordinate 613,974,914 downwards.
AATAAAAGAAACTTATAAAAACTTAAAAATACTTGACTAACCTAACCTTATTACTACAACTAACTTAAAATTATAATCGCAAATTGAGATTATTAATTGGAATGATAATTGATACATAGTAAAAGGTGTCTAAAAATATTAAAGCTTACAGGAGAAACTAAATCCTAAATGGAAATAACTTAAAAAGAAACTAAAACTTAAAAAGGCGTCGCAAAATTCTAAAGCACCTAAATCTTAGTCTAAAGAAAAAGCACTTAAAGAATTCTACGGCAAAGCCTAAAAATCTAGGAGTAAAAATCACTATAGCAAAAACTAAGTTTAAAATTAATTATGAGCTAAAAATACAAAAGTTATGCTACAATGATTAAAAAGGGACAAAATATAAAAATATACAAAAAGTTGTAAAAAGTACAATTTTTATAAAAATATTATTTTTATATTATTTATTTTATTAAACTATTAATTTTACAATTTTAATAAAACTAATTAAACAAAATACATAAATTAAATAAAAAGTAAAAATAAAACTAAAACTAATAATAATACTTAATTAGGTTTAAATAATAATAATAATTAAAAATAACCCGTAATTAATGCAGGTTTAGGGCTTCCTGTCCGTGTCAGAGTTGCTCCGCGAGTCGCGGCAATTAAAGCTTCAAACCCCGCGAGTCGCGGGGTTTAGAAATTCAGTTGACAGCTTAGAATTTTTACGCGTTTTTCTATATTTTTTTTTTATTTTCTGTTTTCTGTTTTTAAATAAATAAAAGATTTTAAAATAAAACTTATATTTTTATAAACTAAAATAAAAATAAAGATACTTATAAAACTTAAATATTTAACAAAATCTTAAAAATACTTATATTTTTGTTTTTCTTTTTATATTTTTGAATAATTAAAACGTATTTTTACAAAAACGAATTTTTAATAAAAGTAACTAAAAATCTCTTTTTTTTTATATTAGCGTTGCGCTTCCGGCTTTTAAGATAGTTCCCCGGCAGCGGCGCCAAAAATACTTGATGTCGTACGAGGTGTATATAAAATAGCTTATATTTTACTAGGAAAAACTATTAAATACGATACAATTTTACACAAGATATTTATTTATTTATAGAATGGATATACTTAAACCTTGCTACAACACTTATAGGCAGTGTACCTAATCGTTCAGTAGTGTAGTTTTTAGTAAGTCCGGTTCGTTCCACAGGGAAATCTTTAAACAAAGCTCAACGCTATATTAGTTTACTTTTATAAAAATACAAATATATATATAAGTAATATTATTATTATAAAGGGGGGTTTTTACCGTTTAATGACCGGTTTGTCGATTTTAAAACTTTAGTCGCAGTTAAAACCTAATGTAAAATATTAAATAAATAAATACAAGACTTAAATTAAAGCGTAAAGTAAATAACGATAATGAAATTGCGAATAATAAAAGTGCGATAAAATAAAATTGCGATAATTAAAAAGTACGATAATTAAAAGTGCGATAACAATAAATAAAAATGCGATAATTAGAAGTGCAATTAAATATAAAATAAAGGAAATTAAATATGAAATAAAAGAATTATGCTTATTTAAACTTCCATAATCATGATGTTTGACGTGTTGATTTTAGTTTTATGCCCATGGGTTAATTGTCCTTTGTCCTGGATTATTTAATATGTCCGTCTGGTTTTTGTCCATAACAGTCCATCAGTCATAAATATAAATTGCAAGTGTCCTTGTCAAATTATTATTATACCCGAAGTTAAATATTCCAACTAATTGGGGATTCGAATTGTAACAAGGTTTTAATACTTTGTTTAATGAATACACCAGGTTATCGACTGCGTGTAAACCAAGGTTTTACTACTTTGTTAACAATTACACCAATTACCCTTGAATGTAATTTTACCCCTGTTTTAATTATTCTAGTGGTTATTAATCCATTCCCGTGTCCGGTTAAATGAACGATTATTCGTACATATAAATACCCCGCCCATCGTGTCCGATTGAGTGTATATGGTAATTTATAGGGACGCCCAATTGTAAATCTTTATATTAACATTAACAAACTTTCATTTAGTTAAACAAATATAAAGCCCATTAATAGCCCATAGTCTAATTTCCACAAGTGTCGTTCTTTTGTCCAAACCCCAATTATGGTACAAAGCCCAATTACCCAATTTTAGTAATTAGCCCAACATCATGATTACTTCGTTTTAAATAAGCATAATAATAACTTAGCTACGAGACATTAATATAAAAAGGTTGAACATAACTTACAATGATTAAAAATAGCGTAGCGTTACACGGACAGAATTTCGACTTACACCCTTACAACATTCGCTAACATACCCTTATTATTAGAATTATAATTAAAATTAAAATTAAAATATAAATTATATATATATATCGTATATATTGAGAGAAGAGAGAAAATAGATTATAATTTTGATCAGAATTCGGTTGGCTTTATAGCCAGAGTTGATTTTTGGGGCTCCGCGACTCGCGGCAAAATCCCCTTCAAACTCCGCGAGTCGCGGAGATAGTATTTACAGCTCAGTCCTTGGAGTTTTCTCTGCCGACGGTTTTTTATATATAAATATAATATATATATAATTAATATAATTAATTATATATTATATTATATTTATATACATAGTTAACTTGTAATTTTTAGTCCGTTGCGTCGAGCGTTAAGAGTTGACTCTGGTCCCGGTTCCGGATTTTCGAACGTCCTTGCGTACAATTTTATATTTTGTATTTTGCGTTTTGAATCTTGTACTCTTGTAATTTCGAGACGTTTCTTATCAATAATTGGAACCTTTTTGATTGTCTTTTGTACTTTTGAGCTTTTTGGTCGTTTGCGTCTTCAATTCGTCGAATCTGTCTTTTGTCTTCACCTTTTATTATTTAAACGAATATCACTTGTAAATAGAACAATTGCAACTAAAAGCTTGTCTTTCTTGAGGAATAATGCTATGAAATATATGTTCGTTTTTAGCATTATCAGTTAACCCGGCATCACAATCTTTTCCTAAGTGGAGACCTCCACAGAATTCACAACCTACTTTCATACTATGGATTTCCTTGGTGATTTTGTCCATGTTTCGGACAACACCATCTATTTTTACACCTAGGGAGCTTAAGTCATCATAAGCACCGGCGCTTTGGACTTGAGCATTTCGAGTAATTGGGCGTTCTTGATGCCACTCATGAGAATAATCGGCTAGTTTCTCGATTATCTCATAAGCCTCTTGCTCGGTTTTGTCCATAAGAGAACCACCGGCCGCTTGGTCAATTGAAATTAGGGTTGCTACATCACAACCTTTGTAAAAGATTTGGACCTTTTGAAAGGTATCCAAACCATGGTTTGGACAACCTCTTAGCATTTTGGAAAATCGATTCCATGCTTCGTACAGGGTTTCCATCGGCTTTTGACAGAATTGGGTAATTTCGTGTTGGAGTCTCGCGGACTTGGATGCTGGAAAATATTTCTTAAGAAATTTTTCCAACATACCATCCCACGTTTCTATCGTAGCCTCGGCCAATGAATCTAACCAACTTCGTGCTTCCCCTTGGAGGTTCCAAGGGAAAAGTCTTAATAATATGGCCTGGTCAGTTTCTGGTTTAAGTTTAAATAGAAGACATATCTCTTGAAAGAGACGAATATGTTCGTTTGCATCTTCATTCGGACCACCACCAAATTGACACCTGTTATTAATCATTTGAAGAATAGGTCCTTTTATTTCAAAAGTTACCTCACCAGTAGGTGGAGTAATAGCACTACCTTGTCCGGTCCGGGTTGCTTTCATCTTTGCTGCCATTGATTGCCGTGGTACCAACGGTCTTTCTCCTTCCATTTCAAAATTTGGGGGTTGAACGGGTTTACCAAAGTCTGAATATCGAGGCTTGGTCGTACTTGATTCTGAATCAAAGGTTTCTTGCTTTGATGAAGATTCAAAAATTTCAAGTACTTCTTTTGAAATCCTACCAAGCTTTCTATCAGGTTCTGTAAACGGTGTAAGTAATGGAGATTCTGAACTTCGGGTATGTGGCATATGCGACCTATAAACTGTCAATCACACAACTAACAAAAATTATTAAACATACCGATTCTATAAGTTTAACAATCAAAGATTATTAAAAATTTAAAATAATTAAGAAACTACTTAATCACAAATCAGTTAATAATTCTATTTTGACACAAAACTGTCCCCGGCAGCGGCGCCAAAAACTTGATGTGCGAAAAGTGGTATATGAATTATCGTATGGAAAATACCGGTTTTAGAGATTGCTACACACTAACGGGCAGTGTACCCGATCGTGTAGTAGTATAGTAACTGGTTTAGTTCCGTGTATCGTTCCAAGGACAGTTATATCAGTCAAACTAGAATTAGAAACTATATTATGATTAACTAAGTGAATGAAAGTTAAAAGTACAAGTTTTATGTTTTGGTGGCTATTTAACGATTTAGCCAAATCAAAGAAGGTTAAATGTAAAAACAATATTTTTGTCTTTTAAGTTTATGAAATGATAATAAGTGCAAATAAAGCAAGTAAGATAGTTTTGAATTAAATCAAAGAGATGAAATGTTTATCTAGATATTTTACCCTCGGTATTGGATGTATTTTTAGATATTAAGTCCTGATTGAATAATTATGTGTGTAGTTATCTAATAGGTTCACTAAGAGTTCTCTCGGATAAACACGCAAATACAATAACAAGATCAAGGGTTCCCTTTTCACTATGGTTCTTGTATTTGTGATCAAATAACTATAAGCATGCTAATCACCTAAATCGACTCACCAAGAGTTCTCTTTAGCAAGTACTCAAACTAGAATTACTAAGCGAGGGTTCCCTATTACTTAGACCTTTTCGTTTGTGACTAGTTGATCAACAAGATCAAAGACTTGAATAACAATTGTCTTTGCGTTCGCTCTACACAACTCATTCCTATTTTGTTTAACCGTTTTAATCTAGTTTACCCCCTTGGTCCGGTTTAGCAAACAATCAATCTAAGACAAGTTGATTGTAAATCAATATGATACATCAACAAGAGTTCTCTTTATCAACAACATATCAATTAACTAGATACAAATGATTTTAACAACAATAAGCATGGTTCTTAATTCAAGCTTCAATCTATCACGCATAATACATTCAATCAATAAGATTACATCCAATACCTTGGTTATTAATCTAGACAAACATTATAGAAACTAGCCAACAATCATGGTAACAGACAACAATACAATCAAATTATTAACTGAAATCATTGCTGAGAACAAGTAAATAACCTACAAGAACAAGAGTTCTTGGATGAAGAAGGTTCTGATGGATGATGCCTTGATGTTGAGCCTCTTCAAAGAGATTGGAGTTCTCCAATTTGCTCCTGAAAATCGCCTCTAAACTCTCTGGTTCGTATTCTGATTAAACAGTCTCTAAAAAAAACTGAAGTTTTAAAGTGGAGAGAGTAGGTAAAAAGCCAAAAAGTCGGCTACACCTACTACGGGACGTCGTCCCAAAGGGCAGGACGGCGTCCCGGTATAAAGGGCTAGACGGCATCCCAATTTCCGAGACGGCGTCCCGAATTGAAAGACAGGACGGCGTCCCACCTTCCAGGACGGCGTCCTGTTGTGCTGATTTTGACTGTTTCGTTTTCTTTTCAATATTACTCCATTTGGACGAAACCTAACATCTTGGAAGCTTTGTTTTATCCTTTTAGAGTGCTATCTTGACCCTAACTCGTATCGGGATCAACCAATGTCATAAATCATCAAAATTCTTTGTAAATCATTCTTCCGATACAAATTTGTACATCTTGGCCTATAGCTTGTAGAACACCTTCATCATCTTCGATTCTAGAGCGTTTTTAGTGATATTGCGATAGATATATATGATGTTATTGAGCAATATCAATTATTTTGACATGTTATTTGAGTTAAATGCTTATGAACTTGGCGAACATTTTCGTATATGCTTATTTGAAAAAGTGTAGATTTGATGAAAATATGAAAATGAGCTTAAGTTTGATATAAATTGATCATGTCATTGTAATTATTTTGATTGATGATTTTGCTGACACTAATGCATATTTGGATGCACAAAATTGTGTTTGATGTGTTTTGCAGACTGAAAGGGGTGAATCTTCATCCCAAGCTCGCAATGCTCCTGCTGAGAATGCGGAACAACAGGAGGTGGATAACTATTACAAACAAGATATACCTCATCCAGTCATGACATTTTCTGATATGCACTTGGAAGATTTGCACCCGAACCTGAGATTTGACAGACTTTGGATAGATTATCCAAAATACCAAAGGGGTTTGCATACTCTTCATTCTAAAGTTGTTGAAGTACCTAGGGTCATAGAATGGGGACCATTAGAAGCTGTAGAATTGGCCGGGCCAATTAGGGAATTACTTGCACAGAGGTATGGTAATTCTACTTTTAACGACTGGGTACGTTTATTCACCATGCGTAGACCTGTATATAAAGTATGATGTGAAGAATTGTTGTGTAGTATAGAATTAAATGATCGGGTAGCTAGTTTAACTGATCGATCTTTTATTAGGTTTTTGTTAGGAGGTTCGATGCGCCACATGTCTTTACTAGACATGGCTCAGGCTTTACGTATATATACGCCTGAGGAGTTAGCATCTGCCGATTGTAGAGGGTTGATACTAAATGGTAGAAAGATAGATGAAAATTTTGATACACATGGTGTATGGAGTCAAATGACAAGCCATCACCGATTCAAAGGGGGAAATTACTCTTATTTGGATATAGATAGAGCTGAATTAAGAGTAATTCATAGGTTTTTAGCTAATTCGATTACACAAAGAGGTAAGAACAAGGAAAAGGTAAATGAACAGGATTTGTTTTACCATATGTGTATTCGAGACCCACAAAGCGCTGTAAGTATACCTTATTGTGTGGGTTATTATTTATCAGCTATGGTTAGGGGGATGAGACCGCATAGCATAATAGGAGGTGGTATATTTATTACTTTGATTGCTGAATATCTCGGTGTGGATATAAGTCGGGGGAGATTATTAGTCGAAGAACCAGAACCCCGCGATACAATAGGTTTAAATGTATACCATGGTGCGAAAGTTTTGAAGAGGCAAAATAACGCCGCAGTACAATACTATGGTAGACATCCACAGGTTGAGAGAAACCAACAGCAAGGTAATGTAGGAGGGGGAAATGAAATGCAAGAAATGCAAAGGTTTATAGCTTCACAGGAGTACGAAAATGCTAGACATAGAGCATTTGAAGATTGGCAAGTTCTTCAAAACCAAATCATAGCTTATTGCCAACATATAGGTAGAAACTATATTCCTACTCAAAAGCCCATATTCCCTCCCTGGTCTATAGAGATTCAACCACCGTATCCTACGTATAACCCAGACGAAGCATTTTATAGCACCTATGGTTATGCATGGAACCCCTATTGGTATCAGTATCATCCCTAGTCTACTTAGTTTTATTTATTTTGTAATTTGTAATGTTGATACGTTTAATACTTATTTAATATTGTAATAGTTTTTATAATTTTCTAACTTTTATTCTTAGATTTTAATAATTTTTGAATGTGGGGTAATATACCAAACTTCAAAAATATGTATATATGTTTGCAGTTTATCTTATGTACACAACAGGGTAAAACAACGCATTTTCAAAGACTGGCATTAAGTTCAGCAAAAGCAACTAATTTTGACGACAAGATGCAAAATATATGTGAAATAACAACAAGACGAAATGAACAAATGATATGCACCATTTATCATTCAGCAAGCAAACACAAATATGTTTGGAAACTTTAGTAAAATTTAATCATTTTCACACAAATCACCCTCAATAATTTAAATTGTTACTGATTTCTTGCAAATGAGGGCATTGCAAGATCTTAAGTGTGGGAAGGGGTTAAATTCTTTCGGATTTTTTAGAATTTTTACTTTATACACTTGGTTACCATTAAAAATACTAGTAACATAGTAGTTGTATTAGAATCTAGTGCTCTCTGATGATAAAGAACAGCCCTAGTGTTATATACTGACTACCCAATTCTAGTAAAATTTTTTAAAATTTTCAATTAAATGAACTCAAAATCATGTTTATACATATTTATGAACGATAAAACTAGGTGTTAACACCGAAATTATCGTTACCTCGGAAAGGACATAAATTGAGAAACAACCCAAAATGTTAAAATTCATTTAAAATGGAATAGAGGACAATAAAAAGGAAAATAAAAGCCAAGTGTGGGAAAAATTACCAAGTTATCTTAAACATATGTCACATATTTCTGTAACAAATAACTGAAAATACTTTTGCTTTGGACTAAACTAAACTATTTTACCCGATGAAAGAAAAGAAGAGATGGATCTACACGATGAATCAATTCCATCATTAAAAGGAAGTAAAGTCTTCCAAAAAAGAAACGCGCTTCTTGATTTAGGTCATGAAGTTGTCGTCCAGACCAGCTGTAGGTTGACGAAAAACCTAGAAAAAGTCATCACTAAAATCAGCAGGAAATCCACGGACCTCAGCATCAAACAGGGTCGCCAAGTGGTCAGACTTATCCTAACCATGAGAGGATCTGTCTTGTAAAATGGGGAGGGCACCGTGCAAATTAGCTGGATAAGACTAATGAATCAGATCCCCAGAAAGGATAATCTCCTTAAAGATTAAAAATCAGCTTTTAAGCCTGATATTACTCAATCCTAGAGATTGACCTTAAAGATTGAGAATTCAAACTCATGGAATTCGATGATATCTAAACTCGAGCTTGAACGAGAAAATATTTTGATCAAATTAAAACCGATTTGTTTTCTGAAAACCCATTTTCAATGAGTTCATTACCATTGAACGTAAAATCCTAGGAATTCACCTGGAATTCATTAGGTCACCTGAACCAAATCGGGTGTCAACCGTAAAAACGATGGTTGCATAGCATGGTCGAAGACAGGACCTTGTGCCAGACCGAAAAATTATAAGGGTGAGCTTTACTATTGCCCCTACAAAGAATAGTAATTGCGTCCGACACGTTATAGACCATAATTAAAAGCATGTCAGGGGACATTGCCTTAACAGTTGCTTGTTCAACGCTTTCCTTTACAACCGGACGGTAGTTTACCGAAAGGTAATATACGGGACAAGTAAACTGGACGTGTTGCTTTCCAAATACAAGGTTAGCAAGTGGGTGACACAAAACCATAAGTTTTGAGCTAAAATTTTCAAATCTGAAACCCACCAAACCCACAAAAATAATTTGCAAACACCGGTGAAGGGTTATTCCGAAAAACTTATCTAGGGTAAAAACTAGATTTAATTTTTAAAAGATCAAATGTTTTCATAAAGATCCAATTTCCTTAATGGATCCAAATTTTTATAGTCATGTGGGACTGTAAACCATATCGTTACTACCATTGTTTATACCGCCGTATAGAAATCACTGATGTACAAAGTGTGAAGAATAAAGAAGTGATTCTAGTATTTCAAGACGATATTGCTTGAGGACAAGCAACGCTCAAGTGTGGGAATATTTGATAATGCTAAAAACGAACATATATTTCATAGCATTATTCCTCAAGAAAGACAAGCTTTTAGTTGCAATTGTTCTATTTAAAAGTGATATTCGTTTAAATAATAAAAGGTGAAGACAAAAGACAGATTCGACGAATTGAAGACGCAAACGACCAAAAAGCTCAAAAGTACAAAATACAATCAAAGAGGTTCCAATTATTGATAAGAAACGTCTCGAAATTACAAGAGTACAAGATTCAAAACGCAAAGTACAAGATATTAAATTGTACGCAAGGACGTTCGAAAATCCGGAACCGGGACCAGAGTCAACTCTCAACGCTCGACGCAACGGACTAAAAATTACAAGTTAACTATGTATATAAATATAATATCATATATAATTAATTATATTAATTATATATATATTATATTTATAAAATAAAGCGTCGGCAAACAAAGAGCTAAATGTGGCTGATCTGTAAAGACAAACTCCGCGACTCGCGGAGTTTGAAGGCAAAAATTGCCGCGAGTAGTGGAGACCCAAAAACTGAAACTCCCTATAAAAGCAAACGAATTCTGATCGCAAAAATCACATAATATATATCCATCCATCTATCTAAACGTATATATATTATATTTTCTCTAAAATTCTGATTTCATCATCGGACCACATAATCTTCGCCCGTTTTCCTTTTCCACCCGAATCGGGTGCATGTGCTTCTTCAACATCTTCGGCTACAAATTGAGTTTCTTGGACCGCATCAGGCTCGGGTTGAGAACTTTCCGACGGTGTGCTAATTGGTTTATTAATATTTTGTTGATACACGGGTTGGTGGGGGTTTTCGAAATGTGATGGAGGTGCGAAACTCACGAAACCGCCTTGTAGAGGTGCATAACCTCGAAATGTTGTGGCGGTCCGAAGTCCGTACCCCGCAAAACTCAAATTTTGTTGGGGGAAATTTTGTCGGAGAAAATTTTATTGGGGAAAAGAAGATGATCCCAACCTTGGAATGACAATGTTGTGTTGCGCGATGTCTTGGAGTAACGATTGTCACATATCGCTACCGATGGTGTTTGGAGGCTACTCGGTAGTTTTTTTTGTTTGTTTGTTTTTTTTTGACATTTTTGAGGATTGAAATGAGATATGAGAAAAAATATGTGTTTTTGCAGTGTTTGAAATGAGATAGTTTGTTGTGAATATGAGTTGAAAGTGTTAGTTTATATACAATATTTAATTTCAAAATTAAAAAAGAAAAAAAATATCAATACATTCGTTGAAACCTCAAACGCCTCTTTTTTATTTTTTTTTTATTCAAAATCACACGTCCACATCGTCTTGAAATGTGCCGAACAACGACATACGATACCACGCTTGACCAACCGCGGGCTCAACGGCGGCCTCTAGTATCGGAGCCGTTGAACCGCTTAAACAACTATGTCTCAATGGCGATGCCGTTAGCCCGTTACAACTTACAAGCAGTGGCGGAGCCAGAATTTTTTTCACCGGGGGCGAACTTCTTTTTTGAAAGCGTAGCAACATTTTTTGGTCAAAATGTAAAGTTTTTTTGGGTAAAAATATGAAGGTTTTTGAGCAAAATACGGATATTTTTGGCAAAATACGAAGTTTTTTGGGAAAATATGAAAGCTTTAGGGGCAAAATATGGAGACTTTTGAACAAAAATAAAATCCATCGGGAGCAAAATTAAAAAATCCAAATTTTTTCCACTAAAAATTACAAATTCGCTGGGAACGGATGCCCCATCTGCCCCTTACTAGCACCGCCCCTGCTTATAAGGAGTCTAAACAGGGCTCATAAAAATGATAGGAAGGCGGTTGGTTGTTTTTAAAAGAAAATACGGAGTATATGTTAAGTTAATATATACGCACAAAATTTCATTTATCTACTCGCGATATACAAGAATATTGTTTGAAGACAAAAAGTCTATGGAAACTTGATCTTCAAGTCCCTACAAAATCTCTCGTTTAACGATCTGGACATTGCCTGACGAATGTGTTCACATTGCAGTCCAAAACCCCATCCCTCCATCCATCCATCCATATTCCATATCCATATATATATTTTGTTCCTATCCAATATTATCAACGCAGTCTTTATTTAAATAAGATTTGAGTTTTTCTTTTGTTGTTTTTACGAAAATAAAAACATGTGGTATAATTAGATGAAAAAAAAAGAGATATTGTTTTGCACTCGAACTCGGCTTTCAAAATTATAAAACTGAATATATTGATCATTGATATGAGCGAAAGAGATAATCAAATTTATAAATGTTAAGTGTGATTATATTTTGGATTTTTTAATGATAGCTCAAAGCTATGATTGATAAAAATAACGAAAATTTTATCGTAAATTATAAATTTTTTATATTATAATACTTTTTATACTTAAATTCAAGGTGTCAATTTATTCATAGAAATGTGTTATTTTATATTGAAAATATTAACTTTTATTAATTAATATTTAATATAGCTCTTAAACTATTGTTATTATTTTCCTAAGAGCTCCAGGTGTAGATATCAATTTTTACCATTTTCCAAAAGCGACGACGGGACATAACACCCTCTTGGCGTTGAATGCCGCTGTCGCAATCCCAGTGTCAATATATCGACGATGGTTTTCAGTACTTTTCCCTTTTAAATCAAATTTGCAACGGCTCTTTTTCATATTACTTTTATCCCATTTTATTTTATTATAAATGAATTAAGAAGGATTATGGACGAGCAATTTATTAAATTTAGTTGCAAGTACACTGTGTTTTGTGGAATACAAGTAGATTTCAATTACAATAAATTGGGCTTATAAAACGGGTTAAAATAAATAGGCTTATAAAATGGGTTGAGTGCATTTTGTCCATAAAGTAAAACAAATTGATAATTTATTTATTTATTTTATTTATTTATTTATTATAATTATAAAATTAAATGGTAATTTATTTGTTTATTATAAATATTGTTTTTAATTAGAATAACTTAAATAGTAATAAAAGTATTAAAAAAAATAAAATAATTAAAATGGACAATGAAAATAATAGACAATGAACGACACATCATGTTTCTCTCATCGGTCACTTTTAGTGTCTCCAAAGAACATTGAAAATAAACACTAAACGACACCATATGCTCTAATAAAAATATTGTTGCTACTTTTAATATCGGTAGAGCAATCTAAGTAATGACGTGTTGTGGACAGACCACTTTCAACCATGACATGCTTTTTAAGTAAAACTGAACTTCATGTCAGCGTTACATCAACATTTTTTATAAGGAAAAAAAAAAAGACTGAACGTTGTTCGTAGAACGACTGAAGTGGAATTTAAAAAAAAAAAAGACGTAAATAACGTTTAAATGTCTACAGTGTCATTTTATATTGAAAAATGACGATACGAAAGACACCACCATTGGTTGTGTTCATATTACACGTATATATTTATAAAAGATTGCATTTTTAAATCTAAAAAATTTCAAAGTTTGAACTATCAGAGGATATGTTATAGAAATATGTTACAATATTTAGTAAAAATTAAACTAGTTTAAAAGGTCCGCATTTTGCTGTGGAGAATAAATCTTTTTTTTTTTCCATTTAAAAGCAAGACATAATATAAAAACCTAAAGATGAATGTTTACAATACAAGGCGCCAATCAATAAGGAGATCGGCCCAAACGAAAACGAAAACGAAAGTGAGCCGTGTGCAGAGAGAGCACCCGGGCTACAAGGTTACAAATTTAAAAATACATGAGGATTAACAAGCCAAGTAGACCAATCGATATTCTTCCCCTTAAGACGACACGAGATCCATTTGAAGGCTTTTACTTGAATTTCATTCACTAAAACCGGAGCACACCACACCTCATTACGAAAAACTTTCATGTTGCGATTCTTCCACAAGTAGTATGCACAATCCCAAACCATTCCTTGCCAAATTTTCTTTCCAATCGATGATGCAGCTTGAAAGAGATTACCTTATCGACAATCGAAGATGGACAAGGTCCCATATTCCACCAATTATAGATACGAGCCCAAACTTCCGATGCGAACTTACACGAAACAAGGGAGTGGTCAACCGACTCGAGCCCATCGTCACACATAGGGCAACGCACACTATGCAAATCGATTTCCCTTTTATCAAGCTCAATCCGTACCGGGATTATTTTCTTTAACGCTCTCCAAGCAAAAATTTCTATCTTTTTGGGAATGAGATTATTACATGATATAATTTTCAATAGTCAAAACAACTTGGCACATATAATTCAAATATTTTTCTTAATTAATAGTAACTAAGCAAACGGATTATAAAAAATATTTTGATTTTTTTAAAGACAATCTTAAAGAATTTCATTAAAGTGTTTAAAATGATAATGTGTGTAAGCACTTTAATGAAATTCTTTAAGATTGTCTTTAAAAAAAATCAAAATATTTTTTATAATCCGTTTGCTTAGTTACTATTAATTAAGAAAAATATGTGTGTAAGAGTTCCATTCATATTTATACACATATTTATATTTTTAGTCCTACAGTTTTTTGTTAATATACTTTTAGTTAAAAGAAAATATAGAAAAAAAATTGATAGTTGGTTTTTGCTATTTAATACGGAGTACTCCGTAGTGAGTATTAATTGGCAGGTCACCACCATTACTTTTTGCCGATGTGAAACGTTTTGTCGGCACGTAATAATCCACGTAAACGTATCCAAAATAAATATCCATATTATACATTTTGACAAACGGGAACATTTTGTGTTGATATGACATTTCTATCTTAAGTTTAATATACTCTATTCCGTATTTGAATATTCTTTGATATATATATATATATATATATATATATATATATATATATATATATTATATAATATATAATATATATCTATCAAATGTTAAATGTGTCCAAGTTTGGAGCACGAAGAAAGAGAGAGAATGTGTGAGAGAGAATTTCTTAGAGAGAGAAACTCAAAACCAAAAAACCTTTCGTATGGATACTCCAAGAGGCGATCTGATGACGGCAATGAGGGTTGGAAGAAACAACGAGGAGCACGAAGAGGAAACTATTACAACAATCGTCCGACGAGTGGTATTCTATCTCCAATTACTTCGTTCATGTTCTACAACTTTCCGGAAACATGGGGGGTTTCTGAGCTATGGAAGGCTTTCGGGAAATGGGGTATGGTAAACGACGTTTACATTGCGAGGAAAAGGTTACAAAATGGTCACCGATTTGGGTTCGTTCGATATGAAGGTGTCGACAATCCTAACTCCTTGATGGCGCAGCTTAACAGGGTGCAAATTCTCGGTTGGGGCCTTAGGGTTTACAAGGCTAAAGAGAGGAGGGAGAATGTGAATGGTGAGTTTAACAATAACGCTCATGGTAACGCGAAAGCTAAAAAGGAAGAGGTTATTTGGAGGATGAACATCTCCAAAGATTCATCTGAGTGTCCAAAAAGTTGGGAGAATACCCATAATACAAACGCTTCAGACAAATCTGGGTCTACTCACAAAGATGGTTCTGGATCTTCTAACCCCACACCGGCTGAAGCTTATCCCACGGATACTGTCCAACGGCCCAAAATCAACCACAAGAACCAGAATGCAGGCTCAGTCAAACCGAAGAAGCAAAACTTGAATGGGTGGGCTAATGGCAACGGTGTTGGTGATGCCTGGTATAGCAAGAATAGAGAAATCCAACTTGACGATTCAAATGTCAACAAATCACTTTTCGATCATGCCCTAGTTGGTGACGTTTGTAATTATAATATTTTACAACATTTCAATCGTATATGTGAAACTGACGGTTTGGGTGACACTACAATTAAATACATTGGGGGTTAAGTGTCATACTTATCTTCAACTCTGAGGAAGCGGGCAATGCTATCATTGAAAACGAGCATCATGGCATTAAGCGTTGGATTCATAACCTAAGAAAGTGGGATAATTCATATGTGTATCCAGGTAGGCTAACTTGGATCAATGTTCTGGGCGTCCCGGCACTTGTTTGGAATGAGAACACGTTTTCTAAGATTGGTAAAACTTGGGGCTCGGTTTTAGAGATGGTCAACTGTAACATTGAAGGAAATCAAAACCTCACCATGGGTAAGATCCTTATCAACACTGCTCACCCAGATTTTATTAATAATTCTGTTCTTGTCCAACATAATAACTTTGTTTTTTATATGTATGCAACTGAGAATATGTCAAGTATTATTACTATGGATCTGGATATGGTGGTTTCGGATCATGAAGATAACTCTTCCATTAATTCTGATGAGTCGGATAATTCGAGGGAGGAGGATGATTCTTCATCCGACGACGAAGATCGTCCGATCAATGCTCCGGCCATGTCTTCAAACTCTGTGCATAATTCCAAAAGGATGGTAACTGAAGAGTCTTTTTCTCATCCTCACATATTTGGTTCAGATTCCAAGAACCCTAATTATGAGGGTGACTACGTGAATAATACCCCGAGCACACATACCCATATCACGCATGATAAAGTGGGTATTAATGTGGATCCAACCAATTCGTCTACCTCGAATACAGGTGAACCAGTTTTAGGGCCTATGGATATTCTGAATATTTTTGGGCCTGCTGAATTTCAGTTTGGGCCTCAAACAGATGGGCCTGAAATTAATCTTTGGGCCAAAGAAATTAATGGGAGCCCCAAACAAATTGAGGATTTCGCTAATCAATTTAAATCAGCCTTACACCTGGTTAATTCTCTTCATTCTAGGGTCTGTCTTCGCACCAAATCTTCCTCTGATGATTCTCGTGACAACATTAAGTCGAGTTCTCCATGGCACATTGTGACTTTACGTCCGGGTACATCTCGTATTAATTATGCCAAGCGAATTGCCAGGGAAAAGAATAAAAGAGTGGGTCGCTGTTTATCTGGTGTCAAGAGATCTCATGCTGTTTCAATTGATGATTTAATTCAATCCAAATCAAGACATTGCAATCCCAATGATAATACGGCCCAAGAGGAGTCTGAGGCTAGTGTTAACCTTTGTGATTTTGGAAAGATGCTTGGGTTCACTGTTGGACATGAGTGATTACTTTTGTGCCCATGAGCTCGCGCTTCATTATTGATCAATGAAGATTCTCTCTGTCAATATTCGAGGTTTCAATTGGGATGGTAAGGTAGGGTGGTTTAAGCGACTTTTGCACGACTCTTCTCCTATCGTGGCTGTGGCACAAGAAACCAAACGAAGGAAATTCAGTGACCAATGGATCGAGTATGTGTGGGGTTCTCAAAATGTTAAGTATGCATTTAAAAATGTCGTGGGAGATCAGGGGGTTTATTAATTTTATGGGACTCTAACATCTTTCATGTGGATAGTGCTGTGGAGGGTGAATTTTTCATTGCAATCAAAGGGAAACTTTCAAACTTTGACTCCGAAATTATTATCGTGAATGTCTATGGGCCACATAGCGACGAAAAGAAAAAGAGATTTTGGGATAGCTTGAACGGCTTGATGTCTTTTGATAACGCAACATGGGTGCTTTGTGGGGACTTTAACGAAGTAAGATATGCTCATGAAAGGGAGAACTCCAACTTCATCGCAAGAAGGGCTTCTTGGTTTAATAAGTTTATTAACGACAATGGTTTAATCGAGATCCCTTTGTCGGGTCGGAAATTTACACGGATTAGTGATGACGGGATTCGTTTCAGCAAATTAGATCGTTTCCTTGTATCTATGAACTTCGCAACCTTGTGGGGAGATTTATCCGTCACTGCCATGGACAAAAAGCTATCTGATCATACCCCTCTCCTGCTCAAAAACGGGATCCTGGATTTCGGGCCCAAGCCCACTAGAATTTTCGACTCGTGGATTGATGCTGCTGGCACATCACAAATTATATCAGAAGCGTGGAACTTACCTATTTCTAAGTGCAGACCCGGCACTGCCTTTAGAATCAAACTCAAGAATGTTAAGTTGTAATTAAAAGAATGGAGCAAAACATCTTTTGGGAGAATTGATGCAGAGATAAAAGAATTGAGTGAGAAGTGTCTGTTATAAGATCTCGACGCCGAACAGGGGAGAATTACTGATGTGGATAGGTCAGAATGGTTAAAATCAAGAGGTAATTGGATCGTGAAGGAACGCGACAAATGAAACATGTTAAAACAAAAAGCGCGTATTAAATGGGCGGTTGAGGGCGATGAAAACTCGAAATATTTTCATGCAATGATAAAGAGAAGACTTAATAAGAATTATATTAGGGGGTTACATATCAACGGCGTGTGGCAAGAGAATCCTGGGGCAATAAAAGAGGAAGTCTATAGACACTTTAAATCATTTTATGAGGATCGGTTCGACGGGGGTCTCAACTTTGAGGGTTTCGACATAGCAAAAATTTCTCAAGAGGATGCAAGAGCCTTGGAACTGCCATTCAGTGAAAATGAGGTGTGGTCGGCAATTAAGGATTGTGGGGTTTCGAAAGCACACTGGCCCGACGGCTTCAATTTTTATTTTATCCATAAGTTTTGGGATTTGATTAAAGATGACTTGTTAAAGGCGATTCGGTGGTTTTGGTGCAACGGGGAAATCTCGGAGGGGTGTAACGCATCCTTTATCACATTAATCCCTAAGAAAACGGACCCAATCAACTTTAAGGATTATAGACCGATAAGTCTTATTGGATGTTATTATAAGATTCTATCCAAAATCCTTGCGAATAGAATCCGGGTTGTGATCGACAAAATTGTGGGCAACGAACAAAGTGCATTCATTCAGGGAAGGTCGATTCTTGATAGCATCTTAATAGCAAACGAGCTAGTTTTTGATGTTAAAAAAGAAAAGTCCAAATGTTTCATATTCAAAGCCGACTTTGAAAAAGCGTTCGACAGTGTGAGATGAAATTTCCTTCTTGACATCATGAGGGCCATGGGTTTCGGGTGCAAATGGTTAAAATGGATCGAGGCGTGTTTTCGTTCTACTTCTATCTCGGTCCTCGTCAATGGCTCACCGACAAAGGAGTTCAACTTACAAAGGGGGATTCGACAAGGTGACCCTCTATCCCCATATCTCTTTATTATTGCTAGTGAGGGATTGAACGTTTTGGCCAACATAGCGGCTAGGGACAAGATCATTAGAGGCGTAGAAATTGGTAGAGATAAGGTTATGGTCTCGCACCTTCAATTTGTGGATGACACGATTTTCTTCAGGGATTGGGACAAGAGAAATATTAAGAATGTACACAAGACACTCGAATGTTACAAAAAAGTCTCAGGCCTTAAGATTAATATGGCTAAAAGTCACTTGTATGGGGTTGGTGTGGCACGGGTTGAAATTGACGCTATGGCAAATGGCCTCGAATGCCAAGTTGGGACCATGCCTTTCGATTATTTAGGGATGCCAATAGGAGAGAAAATTCACAGAAAAGAATCATGGAATCCAATAATTGACAAGTTCTGTAAGCGTTTATCGGATTGGAAAGCTAGATCGATGTCTTTTGGGGGGTAGATTAACGCTTATTAAGGCGGTGCTTAATAGTCTTCCTCTTTACTTCTTCTCGTTGTTTCGCGCTCCGTCTTGCATCATCAACCGTCTCGAGAGTATGCGACGTAAGTTTTTCTGGGGCGGGTCGGGGAAGGATTCTAAACTTTCTTGGGTTAAATGGGACACCATTCTTTTACCTTTTAAAGAGGGCGGGCTGAATATTGGGTCACTCAAGGCAAAAAATTGGGCACTTTTGGGTATATGGTGGTGGCGTTTTCGCACCGAACATGACTCACTTTGGGTCAAAATTATTCAAAGCATATATGGGCGGGACGGGGGGTTGGGTTCTAATCGTGTTTGTGAAAATGTGAAATAGTGTACGGTATGGAAGAACATCATCAAAGTAGGCGCCAAGTTATCCAAGATTGGAGTTAATTTCGACAGTCTATTCGAGAAGCAATTTGGCGACGGGCACGACGTTCTATTCTGGTCAGATTCATGGGCATCTGACACAGCCCTTCGAATGATATGTCCGAGGTTATACAGGCTCGACAATCATCAGAATGCTTAGGTCTTCGATCGAGTTAGATCCTCAAGCAACGGGTGGTCATTTATATGGGATTGGTTTCGAGAAATTTTAGGTAGACTACACGGGGAGTTAGACACACTCATAAACACAATAAAGACACGGGTTATCTTAGGTTCGGGTCGTAGCACTTGGAAGTTCAAGGGAGTAAATAGCGGTGTGTACACTACAAAGTCGATGGTTTCCTTAATTGATGATAAACTAATTCCAAGGGAAGCATCTCTGATGGTCACGCTAAGGAATAATCTTATCCCAAAAAAGGTAGGAATTTTCGTATGGAGAACCCAACATAAATGAATTGCGGTCAAATAAGAGCTTTATAGAAGGGGCATTGACTTGGACTCGTTGTTGTGTCCCCTATGCAATGACGTGGTCGAGTCGGTTGATCATGCCATTTATTCTTGCAAACTTGCACAAGAAATTTGGGTTGGCATTTATAAATGGTGGGATCTCTCCCTCCCTTTGGGTTCTAACATTGAAGAAGTAATCAAAGGAGGACTTTCGATTGGTTTAAATGCATCTCAAAGGAAGACATGGCAAGCAATTGTATGGGTGACGTGTTACTACATTTGGAAAAACCGCAATCAAAAGGTTTTTCGAAATGAAGCATGGGCATCTTCAAAGGTTATAAACGAGATACAAGTTAAATCCTTCGAGTGGGTTAAAAATCGTTCGAGAGGAAGAATCGTGGATTGGCACCAATGGCTTCTTAAACCAAATATCCCACGTGGGGTGCATGAAAACATCGATCCGGGATGAATTCATGCATAATGTATCTGATGTGTGCGAGGTGGTGTATACAAAATAGTTATATTTTTACTACGAAAAACTATTAAATACTATACAATTTTACACAAGTTATTTATTTATTTATAGAGTGGATATACCTAAACCTTGCTACAACACTTATATGCAGTGTACCTAATCGTACAATAGTGTAGTTTTTAGTAAGTCCGGTTCGTTCCACAGGGAGACTTAGCCAAGTTTAACGCTATATAAAAAAAATACCAATACATATATATATATATATAAGTAGTATTATTATAATAAAAGGGGGTTTTTACCATTTAATGACCGGTTTGTCGATTTTAAAACTTAAGTCGCAGTTAAAACCTAATGTAAAATATTAAAAATAAATATAACTTAATTTAAAGCGTAAAGTAAATGACAATAATTTAAGTGCGATAAATTAAAGTGCGATAAATAAAATAACAGTAATAAAATTGCGATAATTAAAAAGTACGATAATTAAAATGACAATAAATAAAAGTGCGATAATTAAAAGTGCAATTAAATATGAAATAAAAGAATTATGCTTATTTAAACTTCCGTAATCATGATGTTCAACGTGTTGTTTTTAGTTTATTCCCATGGGTTAATTGTCCTTAGTCCTGGATTATTCAATATGTCCGTCTGGTTTTTGTCCACAACAGTCCATCAGTCATAAATATAAAGTGCGAGTGTCCTCGTCAAATTATCCTTATACCCGAAGTCAAATATTCCAACTAATTGGGGATTCGAATTGTAACAAGGTCTTAATACTTTGTTTAATGAATACACCAGGTTATCGACTGCGTGTAAACCAAGGTTTTACTACTTTGTTAACAATTACACCAATTACCCTTGAATGTAATCCACCCCTGTTTCAACAAGTCTATTAACTATTAATCCAGTCCCGTGTCCGGTAAAATGAACAATTATTGGTATTTATAGATATCCCGCCCACCGTACCCAGTCAAGCGTATGTGGTTATATATAAATACATCAAATTATAAGTCTATATATTAAATTAACGAGGCATCGTTTAGTTAATATAAAGCCCATTAATAGCCCATAGTCTAATTTCTACAAGTGTCGTTCTTTTATCCGAACCCCAATTATGGTCCAAAGCCCAATTACCCAATTTTAATATTTAGCCCAACATCACGATTACTTCGGCATTAAATAAGCATAATAATAACTTAGCTACGAGACATTAAATTAAAAAGGTTGAACATAACTTACAATGATTAAAAATAGCGTAGCGTTACACGGACAGAATTTCGACTTACACCCTTACAACATTCGCTAACATACCCTTATTATTAGAATTTAAAATTAAAATTAAAATTAAGATATAATATATATATATATATATATATATATATATATATATATATATATATATATATATATATATATATATATATATACATATATATATATACATATATATATATATACATATATATATACATATATATATATATACATATATATATATATATACATATATATATATATATATACATATATATATATATATATATATATATATATATATATATATATATATATATATATGTATACGAGTGAGAGATAGATGGAAAAGATGGTGTAAAAGATCAACCAAAACTGCGAAATTTATAGGGGTGTGGCCTGAAACTATTCACCATGCGATCGCATGGGATTTAGGCCTTCAGGCTATGCGATCGTATGGCCACTTTTTCCAGCTCATGTACTTTTGTTTGCTTCTTTGCCGACAGTTTAATAAATAAATATAATATATAAATAAATTTAAGAATTATTTAAATATTATATTATATTTATGTGCATAGTTGACTTGTAATTTTTGGTCCGTTGCGTCGAGCGTTGAGAGTTGACTTTGGTCCCCGTTCCGGATTTTCGAACGTCCTTGCGTACAATTTAATATCTTGTATTTTGCGTTTCGCGTCTTGTACTCTTGTAATTTGAGACGTTTCTTATCATTAATTTGAACCACTTTGATTGTACTTTGTACTTTTGAGCTTTTTGGTCGTTTGCGTCTTCAATTCGTCGAATCTGTCTTTTGTCTTCACCTTTTATTATTTAAACAAATATTACTTGTAAATAGAACAATTGCAACTAAAAGCTTGTCTTTCTTGAGGGATAATGCTATGAAATATATGTTCGTTTTTAGTATTATCAAATATTTCCACACTTGAGCGTTGCTTGTCCTCAAGCAATATAGTCTTGAAATAAAAATACTAGAATCAATTCTTTATTCTTCACACTTTGTACATCAGTGATTTCTATACGACGGTATGAACAATGATAGTAACGATGTGGTTTACAGTCCCACATGACTATAAAAATTTAGACCCTTTAGGAAATTGGATCTTTATGAAAATATTTGATCTTTTTGGAAATTAAATCTAGCTTTTACCCTAGATAAGTTTTTCGGAATAACCCTTCACCGGTGTTTGCGAAATTGTTTTTGTGGGTTTGGTGGGTTTCAGATTTGAAAATTTTAACTCAAAACTTGCGGTTTTGTGTCACCCACTTGCTAACCTTGTATTGGGAAAGCAACACGTCCAGTATACTTGCTCCGTATATTACCTTTCGGTAAACTACCATCCGGTTGTAAAGAAAAGCGTTGAACAAGCAACTGTTAAGGCAATGTCCCATGACATGCTTTTATTTATGGTCTATAACGTGTCGGATGCAATTACTATCCTTTGTATGAGCAATAGTAAAGCTCACCCTATAGTTTTACGGTCTGGCACAAGGTCCTGTCTTCGACCATGCTATGCAACCACCGTTCTTACGGTTGACACCCGATTTGGTTCAGGTGACCTAATAAATTCCAGGTGAATTCCTAGGATTTTACGTTCAATGGTAATGAACGCATTAAAAATGGGTTTTTAGAAAACAAATCGGTTTGTAATTTGATCAAAATATTTTCTCGTTCAAGCTCGAGTTTAGATATCATCGAATTCCATGAATTTGTAATTCTCAATCTTTAAGTTCAATCTCTAGGATTGAGTAATATCAGGCTTAAAAGCTGATTTTTAATCTTTAAGGAGATTATCCTTTTCTGGGGGTCTGATTCATTAGTCTTATCAAGCTAATTTGCACGGCGTCCTCCCCATTTTACGAGACAGATCCTCTCATGGTTAGGATAAGTCTGACCACTTGGTGACCCTGTTTGATGCTGAGGTCCGTGGATTTCCAGCTGATTTTCGAGAAAACTTTTCAAGGTTTTTCGTAGACTCTACAACTGGTCTGGACGACAACTTCCTGACCTAAATCAAGAAGCGCGTGTCTTTTTCGGAAGACTTTACTTCCTTTTAATGATGTAATTGATTCATCGTGTAGATTCATCTTTCTTTCAAATATATTAAAATTTTCCGGGTAAAACGGTTAATTTTGTCCAAAACAAAAGTATCTTCAATTATTTATACAAAAATATGTGATATATGTTTTAAATAACTTGGTAAAATTTTCCCACACTTGGCTTTTATTTTCCTTTCTTTGCCTTTTTATTGTCCTCTATTCCATTTTAAATGAATTCTAACATTTTGGGTTGTTTCTCAATTTATGTCCTTTCTGAGGTAACAATAATTTCG
Source organism: Rutidosis leptorrhynchoides (assembly GCF_046630445.1). Taxonomy (NCBI): domain Eukaryota; kingdom Viridiplantae; phylum Streptophyta; class Magnoliopsida; order Asterales; family Asteraceae; genus Rutidosis; species Rutidosis leptorrhynchoides. The sequence continues at coordinate 613,950,992 of NC_092333.1, read as the reverse complement.
GTGTTAACACCTAGTTTTATCGTTCATAAATATGTATAAACATGATTTTGAGTTCATTTAATTGAAAAATTTGAAAATTTTTACTAGAATTGGGTAGTCAGTATATAAGACTAGGGCTGTTCTTTATTATCAGAGAGCACTAGATTCTAATACAACTAATGCGTTACTAGTATTTTTAATGGTAACCAAGTGTATAAGTAAAAATGTTAAAAATCCGAAAGAATTTAACCCCTTCCCACACTTAAGATCTTGCAATGCCCTCATTTGCAAGAAATCAGTAACAATTTAAATTATTGAGGGTGATTAGCGTAGAAAAATGATTAAATTTTACCAAAGTTTCCAAACATATTGGCGTTTGTTTGCTGAATGATAAATGGTGCACATCATTTGTTCATTCCGTCTTGTTGTTACATCATATTTGTTTTTCGTTTTGTCGTCAAAATTAGTAGCTTTTGCTGAACTTAATGCCAGTCTTTGAAAATGCGCTGTTTTACCCTGCTGTGTACAATTGACAATATACATACATACAAATATAAACATGCATGGTAATTTGAAATGGGACTTAAAATCCCACTTTCAAATCAAATATGAAATATTAGTACAATATAATAAAAATATTAAACTTACATAAAAGTATCAAAATATAATGTGTTTAAACATAAATAAATAAAAATAATAAATAATAAAAATCATAGAAATCACCAACTGGAACTATATCAATCTGGATAGGGGTTCCAGTTCATGTTGTCGTCCGGGTTCCATGATTGGTGATAGGTGTACTGGTAGGCCTGGTTAGGGTTGTATAGAGTATATGGTGGTCTCATCTCGGGCTGGTGTGGAGGATAGTAAGCGGGTCGGGTCGGTACGTAGTGATCCTGAGGTGACAGCCGGCTCATGATCTGACGCTGATGATAGTCCCATCTATCATGCTGTCGTTGCCTGGAATGCTCGTAATCATTCCGGGCTTGCCACTGCTCCATCCGACTAAATCTCTCCCCGTTTGTCATATCTACCTCATCTACATGCTGGTAGACGTCAATCATAGCCTCCCTAATGACACCCCTAATGTCATCCGCTTCCTCCATTTCCTCATCTGATCCTCTCTCTACCTGTGGATGACGACCTTCATAGGGTACTGCCTGGTTTTGTCTGCTCTTTAATACCTTAGAACCCTGATAGACCTTCAATCCTAAAGGCTCAACTTGTTCCCTACATTCCAAAAGTGGACCCCCTTGGTCCCTATCTACACCCAAATACTCTCCAATGAGAGTAACAAAAATACCTCCTCCTATTATTCCCCCTTCCTGTATTCCTTCTACCATCTTAGACAAATAAAAACCAACACAGTAAGGGATATTAACAAAGCCTCTTAGGTCTTGAATACACTTAAGGTAAAATAAATCATGTAAGGTCATTTTCTCCTTATTGTGACCTCTCTGTGTAATCGAGTTAGCCAAAAATCTATGAATTATACGAAGCTCGGCTTTGTTAATATGTAAGTAGGAGTGTTTTCCTCCCAGCGTAAAAACATTATAATCTGACATACGCCTCCAGACGGCGTTCGCGTCAAAATTCCTATCTACCCTTTCACCACGATAAATCAAATTCATACAATTGGGTAGTAGTAATTCACTAGGAGTATATATCTGCAAAGCCCTGGCCATGTCCAGCATGGACATGCTGTACATCCTACGGCCAAGTATAAACTTTATCATCTAATCTATCTACATCCGTATTTAACGAAATAGTACTCACAAGCTCAATACACCATTCCTTATATACAGGTCTACGAATGGTGAATAAACGTTCCCAATTGTGAAAAGAAGAGCTGCCATACCTTTGGATTAAATGCTGTCAAACTGAGTTAGCAAGTTGGACCCTTTCCAAAGGCTCCCAATCGATTACCCTTGGCACTTCTACATTTTTCGGTATCAGTTTGAATTTGTTACTTTGATATGTTGGGTAATCTCTCCAGCTTCTATCGAATCTCAGATTAGGATGCAACGTGTGTTCAGGAATCGTTGGGTATTCTACTGGCGGATGCATCGGAAATAATATAAAGGCATCAACAAATTGTAGCGGATCATAATAAGGTACGTGTTGATCAGGTTGATGTTGTTGTTCCTGTTGTGGTTCTTGTTCGGGTTCTGGCTCGTATTGCATTTCTGGTTCAGGTTCTGGAGCAGGTTGTCTAGATGATGATGATGCACCATCAGTATTAGTAAATCTCTGCAAAACACATTAAACACAAAATTTGTGCATCCAAATATGCATTAGTGTTAGCAAAATAACAAATTAACACATTTAAAATAACATGTTTAATCAAAATTAAACTTATACACATTTTCACAATTTTAACAATTCTACACTTGTTCAAATAAGCATATATGAAAATGTTTACAAAGTTCATAAGCATTCAATTGAAATATCATGTTAAAACAACCATTACTAGCAATTAAACAAGTTTCAAATGGCATTTACATCAATTTAATCAAGTTCATGAATTTTATACCTAAAAAGTCCACTTTAATTCTCAAAAATCATGTTTACGATCAAAGTTTGGATCATTTAGCTACCTAAACATGTTACACTACTTAATTTAGCAATAATTCATGACTAAAATTGGCCATAACCTATTTATATCAAAAAGCCCCAAATTGCTCAAGAACACAAACCCTAGATTCCTAAATTTTTTGAAGTTTTTGGCTTCAAATCATGTTAAATAGCATCAATCTAGGTTATACATGCATAATATACTAACAATTTAACTCTAATTACATTAGAAATTAACAAAATCAAATTAGGAAAAATATAGCTCAAGAACACTAAAAATCAAATTTAAAGAGGTTTAGGGGTGAAATTGTTACCCTTCTTGATAAACTTCTTATCAAATTCATGTTTAGAGCGGATTATAGCGAGAAATTTGGTTGATTTTGGTGAAAAAATGGTGATTTTTGGTGATAATATGTGTGTGTTTTCGTATATATGTGTGTGTAAAATATGGAGACAGAACACAGCTCGCTGCCCTTTTTGTTTCTGGCCTGATTTTCAGACTCATGCGATCGCATGAGGTTACAGGGTAAATCTCATGCGATCGCATGAGGTCCCCCCCCCCCTTTTTTTTATATAAAACCTTTACTAATAAAACATATAATTAATTAAAAATTAAAATTTTGTTTTTAGGATGAGGGCGTTTCGGATCGTTGTCCTAGTCCGTTCCTTGACAAAATTTTAAAATTTGTCATTTTTTAAGCGCAGTTTTAAAAGCAAGGATTTTTGGGTTTTTTTTTAATGTTTTTGGCATACTTTAATTCAATAAGATTAAAATTAATGATAATAAAAATTCTCGTCCCTCCCTTGAGTAGAGCAATTTCGGTTCAACGACATAGTATTCAACTCACGACGAATTTTAAAAATCAATTTTTAACTTAGTGAAATAAAGTAAATTTTTGTTTTTAAATTCACACCAAACTTAAATTTAAAATGCATAAAATTAAAAATTCATATTATTAAAATTTTAAAAATTCACACCAAATTTATATTATATTTTTTTTTGTTTTTATACATACAAACTTATATTAAAATATTTATTTTTCAAATATTTAAAAACTTAAATATATTAATTTAAAAAGATTACAATATTAATTTTAATATTAATTTTAAAAACAAAGTAAAAATAAAAATTAAAAATCTTTTTAGTCTTTTTTCCCACTTTAATCAATCAAATATTATCAAAAATATACGCCCCTCTTTTCGGTAAAATAATTTCGGCTATATTACCTAGTTTTACTCCTGACGAATTTTTGAAATATTTTGAATTGATTGATTAAAGATATTTATTACCTTAAGAATAAACGGTAAATTTCGCAGTGATTTAATAAATTTTTGCATGATATCAATAATTTCGGTCGCAAAACCTAATTTTATTGAGTATCAATTTAATACTTTATAGCCAACAATATAGCGTTTATTATCAAAAGGTTAAAAGCAATAAAATAAAAATAAAAGCTGTACATACTTACCTGTGAGATAGAATTCTCAGTGCCCTGCTCTAGCCCACTCATAAGATAGTCGGTCTAATTGGTTTTCCATAGCTACATAGGCATAACCTCGAGCATTCAACGATTTTTCTTCAAAACATATGAACGGTCCTTCTCTGCATAAAGTAACGAACTCGGTATTGGAATATGTCTGATTCGTCAAGCATTTTCCTTAGTGTGACCATTTTCCGCATTTGTGACATCTTTCAAGGTGTCGTGCTCTTCTTTTCACTGCAAATTTTGATTTTCCTTTACCAAAATGTAACTTATTATGATCGTTTCTGAGTTCTTTTCTTACTCCGTCCAATTTGGCTCTTATTACTGATACCAGGTCACTAGGGAGTGTGTCATTATTACGCTTAGTGATCAAAGCGTGTAGCATTAGACCATGGTTTTGTTCACAGGAAGTCTTCATCTCGTAAAACCTAAAAAAATAAAAATTCAGAATGGGGGGAGAAGACTAGTTCTTTAGGGTCTGCTAGGGAAAGACCATTCAGATTCCATTCTCGAAAACTACTCGAAAACAGAATATCTAACTCTAACAGAAATACATGTTATCCTTAAAAAGATTCGAACCTCCCCACACTTAGTTAGATGTGGTGTTGAAATTGTGATTAACTTCATTGTCAACTTCCATTGGACCTTGTATGTAATGTTTAACTATGTGACCATTAACTTTAAATTCAATCCCATTTGAATTTATTAACTCTACTGTTCTGTATGGAAAAACTCTTTTGACTATGAATGGTCCAGACCATCTTGATTTCAATTTTCCAGGAAATAGCTTGAATCGTGAATTGAAAAGAAGAACTCTGTCTTCTTCTTTAAATTCTTTTGAACTTCTGATTCTTTTATCATGCCATTTATTCGTTCTTTCCTTATAGATTAACGAATTTTCATATGCTTCATGTCTTAATTCTTCTAATTCGTTTAGTTGACTTAATCGTAGACGTCCGAATTCATGTAAATCAAGATTACATGTCTTCAAAGCCCAAAATGCTTTGTGTTCAATTTCTACTGGAAGATGACATGCTTTTCCGTAAACGAGTCTAAAAGGTGTGGTTCCAATTGGAGTTTTGTAGGCTGTTCTAAAAGCCCAGAGTGCATCCTCCAATTTCATGGACCATTCCTTCGGATTTGATCCTACGGTTTTCTCTAGAATACGTTTTAAAGCTCGGTTGGTATTTTCAACTTGTCCACTTGTCTGTGGATGATAAGCAGTGGAGATTTTATGAGTTACTCCATATCTTTTGAGAACTTTCTCAAGTTGATTGTTACAAAAATGAGTACCCCGATCACTTATTAAAGCTTTCGGTGTTCCAAACCTTGCAAAAAGACATTTTAAAAAGTTGACTACAACTCGTGCATCGTTAGTTGGGAGAGCTTGTGCTTTCGCCCATTTAGATACATAATCAATGGCAACGATAATGTAGAGATTATTATGAGATTTTGGAAATGGACCCATAAAGTCAATACCCCAAATGTCAAATACTTCACATACTTGAATGAAATTTTGTGGCATTTCATCACGTTGACTTATTTTTCCGGCCCTTTGACAAGCATCACAGGATTTGCAAAGAAGGTGTGCGTCTTTGAAAATTGTAGGCCAATAGAATCCAGCATTGTAAACTTTTCTTGCTGTGAGCTGAGGCCCATAATGCCCTCCCGTTGGTCATGTGTGACAATGGTTTAAGATTTGACTAGCTTCATCTCCGAATACACATCGGCGTATTATTCCATCGGGACAACTTTTAAACAAATGTGGATCTTCCCAAAAATAGTGTTTTATATCACTAAAGAATTTCTTTCATTTTTGGTACGACAATCCTTTTTCAAGGAATCCACATACTAAGTAGTTTGCATAGTCTGCAAACCATGGAATTTCACTATAATCTATCTTCAATAGATATTCATCAGGAAAGTTGTCTTGTATGGCCGATTCATTTAGAACTTCTAATTCAGGATTTTCAAGACGAGAAAGATGATCAGCGGCGAGATTTTCTGCTCCCTTTTTATCTCGGATTTCAATATCGAACTCTTGTAAGAGTAAGATCCAACGGATTAATCTTGGTTTGGCATCTTATTTCGAAAATAGGTATCTAAGAGCAGAATGATCGGTATAGACCACCGTTTATCCTAGAACGAGATATGAACGAAATTTGTCAAAAGCAAACACAATAGCAAGGAGTTCTTTTTCAGTAGTTGTATAATTCGTTTGTGCTCCTTGTAACGTCTTACTAGCATAATAAATAGGTTGAAATCGTTTTTCAATCCTTTGTCCTAAAACGGCTCCCATTGCAAAATCACTTGCATCGCACATAAGTTCAAACGGTAGATTCCAATTTGGAGTTATCATGATCGGCGCATTAGTGAGTTTTTCTTTAAAAATATTAAAATATTTGATGCATTCATCTGAAAAGATGAATGGAGCATCATTTTCTAGGAGTTTATTCATAGGAGTGGCAATTTTAGAAAAATCTTTTATGAAACGTCGGTAAAAATCGGCATGCCCTAGAAAACTCCTAACTCCTCTAACATTGGTGGGATGTGGAAGTTTAGCAATTACATCTACTTTAGCTCTGTCCACTTCAATTCCTTCCTTTGAAATTTTATGACCAAGAACGATGCCTTCTTTAACCATGAAATGGCATTTCTCCCAATTAAGAACTAGATTTGATTGTTCGCATCTAATAAGCATTCGTTCAAGATTAACTAGACATGTTTCAAATGTATCACCGAAGCCTGAAAAGTCATCCATGAAAACTTCCATGCATTCTTCTATCATGTCATGAAAAATCGCCATCATGCACCTTTGAAAGGTTGCATGAGCATTGCAAAGTCCAAATGGCATGCGTTTGTAAGCAAAAGTACCATAAGGGCACGTGAACGTGGTTTTCTCTTGGTCCTCGGGTGCTATTGGAATTTGAAAGTATCCGGAAAAACCATCAAGAAAACAATAGTAACTATTTCCGGCTAATCTTTCCAACATTTGATCAATGAAAGGTAAGGGAAAGTGATCTTTTCTGGCGGCGTCATTTAATTTTCTATAATCAATACAAACACGCCATCCTGTTACAGTCCTAGTAGGAATACGCTCATTTTTCTCATTTGTGATGACAGTCATGCCACCCTTCTTAGGTACGCATTGAACTGGGCTTACCCATGGACTATCAGAGATTGGATAAATTAAACCTGCATCTAGCAGTTTAATAATTTCTTTTTTAACAACATCTTGCATATTAGGATTTAGTATTCGTTGGCGTTGCACATACGTTTTATGACCTTCTTCCATAAGGATTTTATGTGTGCAATACGAAGGACTTATGCCTTTTATATCATGAATCTTCCATGCAATAGCTGTTTTATGAGCTTTTAGCACAGAAATGAGTCGAGATTTTTCATTTTCAGTAAGAGAAGACGATATTATTACAGGTAATTCAGATTCACCATGTAAATAAGCATATTCTAAATGGTTTGGAAGTGGCTTTAATTCTAATGTCGGTGGTTCTTCTATCGATGATTTATATCGATATCTGTCTTCTTCTTTTAGCATTTGAATTTCTTCTGTTGTTAGTTCATATCCATTAGCCATAAGTGTAGCTAACAATTCAGTTTCATCAATTGGTTCAGTTCCTTCTCCTAAAGAACATTCTCCTGTTCCTTGTAATTCTAGAAATTCTTCTAACAATTCTGCATGTGAATCTATAGTTTGAATATAATAACATGTATCATCTGCAGATTGCGGTTGTTGCATGGCTCTATCAACAGAAAAGGTAACACTCTCGTCCTCTATACTTAGGGTCAGTTTCTTACCAAACACGTCTATTATTGCTTTAGCCGTGTTTAAGAATGGTCTTCCTAATATGAGAGGAACTCAAGAATCTTCTTCCATGTCCAAAATAACAAAATCTACTGGAAATACTAAAGTACCAACTTTAACTAGCATGTTCTCCATTATCCCTCTAGGATATTTTACTGATCGATCGGCTAGTTGTATGCTTATTCGTGTTGGTTTCAATTCTCCAAGGTCTAGTTTAGCGTATAGTGAATACGACATTAAATTTATACTAGCACCTAAGTCTGCCAATGCTTCTATTGAACTAAGACTACCCAGAAAACATGGAATTGTGAAACTTCCTGGATCAGATAATTTTTCTGGTATCTTATTCAACAGTACTGCAGAGCAATTAGCATTCATAGTAACAGCCGAGAGTTCTTCCATTTTCTTTCTATTTGTGATTAGATCTTTCAGAAATTTAGCATATCTAGGCATTCCTAAAATTACATCAATGAAAGGAAGATTTACATTTATCTGTTTAAACATATCCAAGAATTTGGATTGCTCAGCTTCAAGTCTTTCTTTTCTCATTTTACTAGGGTAAGGAAGTGGTGGTTGGTATGGTTTAACATAAGTTTTTGCCTTAACTGTGTTATCTTCATTAACCTTTTCAACTACCGGTTTTGTTTCCTTATCTTGCTCAGACTGTGGTTCTTGTGGAGTAGGAATAGCTTCATCAGAAATTACAGGTATTTCAGGTGGTTTAAGTGTAATACCACTTCTTGTGGTAATGGCTTTAGCTGTTTCATTCCGGGGGTTAGCATTAGTATCGCTAGGTAAACTTCCCGATTTTCTTTCACCTATCAACCTTGCTAGGTTGCTCACTTCTTGTTCCAAATTTTTGAAGCTTGTTGATTTCTAAATGCTTGAGCATTTTGTTCATTGGTTTGTTTCTGAGATGTGAAAAACTGAGTTTGAGATTCAACTAGCTTCTAAATTTGGCTTTTTATCATAGGTTTGTGGTGGTTTATTTTGAAAATTAGGTCTTTGCTGATTGTAAGTATTATTAGATACTTGTTGATTACTAGGACCTTGTTGGTTGTTGTATGGAACATTTCGGTTATAATTCTGGTTTTGATTGTAGATTGGTCTTGGCGGTTGATAATTATTCTGATAATTATTTCCAGGCCTTTGGTTCATGTATGAAACATTCTCTCTTTGTTCCATTGTTAGTTCAATACTGAGACAATCTTTTGTTAAATGTGGTCCTCCACACTGCTCACAACTAATTCGTATTGAGTGAATATCCTTAGTCATCTTTTCCATTCGTCTCTCGATAGTATCTATCTTTGCAGAAATGGAATCGAAGTCATGGCTAGAATCAGCTCTAGCTGCTTTAGATGATCTAACGATATCTTTTTCTTGGTGCCACTCATGTGAGTGGGAAGCAGTGTTATCAATAATTTTGTAAGCATCAGTTGCGGTTTTCTTCATAATGGAACCACCAGCTGCTATATCGATGTCTTTCCTTGTAGTGATGTCACATCATTGGTAGAATATTTGTACTATTTGACAAGTGTCTAAACCATATTGCGGACATCCTCTTAATAACTTTCCAAATCTTGTCCACGCCTCATAAATAGTTTCATTTGGCTTTTGCGTGAACGTAACTATTTCTCCTTGAAGTCTCACGGCTTTAGATGCCGGAAAGAATTGTTTAAGAAAATTTTCAACTAAAACATCCCATGTATCAATCGCACATTCAGGTAACGATTCCAACCAATCTTTGGCTTCTCCCTTTAAAGTCCAGGAAAATAACATGAGATATATCTGTTCATCCTCCACTTCTCTTATTTTAAATAGAGTGCAGATCCTATTAAATGTATGAAGATGTTCATTTGGATCTTCCTTCGGCGCACCACTAAATTGGCATTGATTAGTTACCATGTGTAGTATTTGTCCTTTAATTTCATAATATGGCGCATTAATGTCTGGTTGAGTAATTGCGTGACCTTGGCCAGTGCGTTTAGCTCTCATTCGGTCTTCCATACTTAGAGGTTCCAGATTTTCCATGATTGAATTTGTTGAATCTGAATCACTAGAGGATTCTGATTTAATGGTTGGTTCCTCGACAATCTCCGTTTGAATGATTGGTGGTTCCGGAGGAAAGATTAATGGTTCAGGATCTCTGAATTGTCCCTGAATATCCTCCGAATTCTCAATTGTGAGGCCGGGTTCAAAAAATGGATTATCAGAAATTTGAATTGGAGTACTTGGTCGACTGGATGACGATTCTAAAGAAAAATCAACGGCGACAATATTTGCTAGATGTCTTGATCGAGTTACAGGTGGTGAACGTACGAAAGGTGGTGAACGTTTTGCTCGGTGCGTTCACTGAATATCCTATTAGTTATAAAAGATAAAAATTATATAAGTTATCAAATTAATAGACTTTTCTGCTTTTGCCCACGTTTCGAATAGCCAATAGATGCAGCAGGGAGCCAGAACCCTTTAAATCGGAAGCTCACAACTCAGCCACTAACAAATCCAACTATTACTACGAAGCAGAAAATTTGGATGTCTATCAATTCAACCACTTAAAATAATTTTTCGTTGAAGTTTAAAGAAATTTTAGAGAAGAAATAGAAAATTCTATATCCTAAAAACTAGAGCGTCGAGAAATAAGAAAGAAAAAGAGCGCGTCGGAAAACGTCGAAAAAATAAAAGGTCGAAAAATAATAGAAAGAACGTAGCGCGTCGAAACTTAAAAATAAACTAAAAACTAAGAATTAAAAGTTGCCTCTAAAGATATTAAAGCTTAAAAGAAATTCTATATCCAAAACAGCATTTACTTAAAAAGTACTAAAATTTATAAAACGGCGTCGCAAAATTCTAAAGCACTTAAATCTTAGTCTAAAGAAAAAGCACTTAAGGGATTTTACGGCAAAGCCTAAAAAGCTAGAAATAAAAATAACTATGGCAAAAACTATGACTTAAAACTAATTACGAGCGAAAAATACAAAAATTACGCTAAAACAAATAAAAAGATACAAAACTATTAATTTTTAGAAATATTATTTTTATATTATTTATTTTATAAAACTATTAATTTTATATATTTAAAAAACTAATTAAACTTAATAATACAAAATAAATAATAAAACTAAACTAAATAATATTAAATACCCTAACCCTAATTAGGGTTTTAATTAAATAATAATAATAATTATTACTCCGTAATTATTGCAGTTGGCAGTCAAATGTGGCGTGTCAGACAGGGCCATGTGATCGCATGGTCCTCACGTTAAAAATCTATGCGGTCGCATGGAGTAGGGTTTCGGGCCAAACTTTGGGCTGCTACAGTAACGGGCCGAGTATTTTTTTTTTCTGTTTTAAATTTATACAAAATATATATAAATCAATCAAAAACTTAATTTAAAAAAAAACTAAAAAAAAGAAACTTTAATATTTTATATATATTTAACAAACTCTTAAAAATATATAAATTTTTATTTTTCTTTTCTTTTTATATTTTCGTATTTTTTTTTATATTTTTAAAAACGAAAATTTTTACAAAATAAAAAAAAAACTTAACTAAATTTTAATAAAAATCTTTTTTATAGCGTTTCGCTTTCGGAGTTTATGTTGTTCCCCGGCAGCGGCGCCAAAAATACTTGATGTGTGCGAGGTGGTGTATACATAATAGTTATATTTTTACTACGAAAAACTATTAAATACTATACAATTTTACACAAGTTATTTATTTATTTATAGAGTGAATATACCTAAAGCTTGCTACAACACTTATAGGCAGTGTACCTAATTGTACAGTAGTGTAGTTTTTAGTAAGTCCGGTTCGTTCCACAGGGAGACTTAGCCAAGTTTAACGCTATATATAAAAAATACCAATATATATATATATATATATATATATATATATATATATATATATATATATATATATATATATATATATATATATATATATATATATATATATATATATATATATATATATATATATATATATATATATATATATATATAAGTAGTATTATTATAATAAAAGGGGGTTTTTACCGTTTAATGACCGGTTTGTCGATTTTAAAACTTAAGTCGCAGTTAAAACCTAATGTAAAATATTAAAAATAAATATAACTTAATTTAAAGCGTAAAGTAAATGACAATAATTTAAGTGCGATAAATAAAATAACGGTAATAAAATTGCGATAATTAAAAAGTACGATAATTAAAATGACAATAAATAAAAGTGCGATAATTAAAAGTGCAATTAAATATGAAATAAAAGAATTATGCTTATTTAAACTTCCGTAATCATGATGTTCGACGTGTTGTTTTTAGTTTATTCTCATGGGTTAATTGTCCTTTGTCCTGGATTATTCAATATGTCCGTCTGGTTTTTGTCCACAACAGTCCATCAGTCATAAATATAAAGTGCGAGTGTCCTCGTCAAATTATCCTTATACTCGAAGTCAAATATTCCAACTAATTGGGGATTCGAATTGTAACAAGGTCTTAATACTTTGTTTAATGAATACACCAGGTTATCGACTACGTATAAACTAAGGTTTTACTACTTTGTTAACAATTACACCAATTACCCTTGAATGTAATCCACCCCTGTTTCAACAAGTCTATTAACTATTAATCCAGTTTCGTGTCCGGTAAAATAAACAATTATTGGTATTTATAGATATCCCGCCCACCGTACCCAGTCAAGCATATGTGGTTATATATAAATACGTCAAATTATAAGTCTATATATTAAATTAACGAGGTATCGTTTAGTTAATATAAAGCCCATTAATAGCCCATAGTCTAATTTCCACATATGTCGTTCTTTTATCCAAACCCCAATTATGGTCCAAAGCCCAATTACCCAATTTTAATATTTAGCCCAACATCACGATTACTTCGGCATTAAATAAGCATAATAATAACTTAGCTACGAGACATTAAATTAAAAAGGTTGAACATAACTTAGAATGATTAAAAATAGCGTAGCGTTACACGGACAGAATTTCGACTTACACCCTTACAACATTCGCTAACATACCCTTATTATTAGAATTTAAAATTAAAATTAAAATATAATATATATATATATATATATATATATATATATATATATATATATATATATATATATATAATATATATATATATATATATATATATATATATATATATATATATATATATATATATATATATATATATATATATATATATATATATATATATCTATCTATCTATCTATCTATCTATCTAACTATCTATCTATCTATCTATCTATCTATCTATCTATCTATCTATCTATCTATCTATCTATCTATCTATCTATCTATCTATCTATACATATATAAATCAAAAGGTTTTTGCTTAAATGTCATTCTAATTAAATTGAATTAATTATTCATTATAGGTTAATATACATATACATATAGATTTACATATATACTAGTGAAATGACCCGTGAAATTACGGATTTGTTTAAATGAAATAATTTAATGACATATTTTAAATATTAAGTGAATGTAAATGCTAAAGTTATTTATTTTAATGACCCGTTTGACTAAGAAACTTGTCATTGTTTTTACAAACATATAGAAACATGTATTTTCGCATACATATGTAACATAATTAATTTCGTAAAAAGAATTCATATTTGAATATTAATAATATAATAATTATAATTATTATATTAAAAGTAAATAATAATAATAAAATTCACTCAAAGTTGAGTATTTATATTTTTAATAATAATAATAATAAGTATTAGTAATAATAATAAATGCCTTTTAAATTTTTTAGAAAAAATTACAATTTATGAAAGATTAGTATTTCTTTTTATAAAAGATTTCGTATTATTTTTTTAATTAAATTAATATATAATTATGACATCATCATTATAAAAATTAAAGGATAATTAGCTTAATGATGACATCATCATTTTAAAGCTTTATAAGACTATATAGATACGTATAATAGGTTTATCAATTTAATTATCTTAATTTATTAATTACAATTATTTATTTACCTTTAGTGGTAATAATCTCTTAAAAATATACATACCGCATAATGTTTAAATAAAATATTTTAATTAGATATTTGATACACTTTCGTAAGTAATTTCCTAAAAATAACCTTTTTATAATTTTTAGTATAATACAACCTAATCGACTTTTATTATGATAATTTTGAATATTTCTTAAAAAACATATGCCAATACATTAATTTATTTTAAATTAATTAAATACATATTTCAGTTAAAAACCTAGCACATATTCCTGGCCCACGATTAGGGGTGTTCGTTCGATCGGTTTACGATTTATGTGGCTTATTCGGTTTGGTTTATCTGGTTTTCAAGAATATTTTTGAAAACCAATAACCGAACCAAATTTGATAAAACCAAACCAATCCAACCAAATAAAAAGTCAGTTTACATGGTTTGATTTCGGTTAAACTAAAATAACACATTTATAAAAAAGCGTGTAGTTTTACAATTTAAACTATATCAATGAACTGTACAAAAACCAGTAGCATATAAATAAAAATGAAATCGGTAGCAACTAAGTTTCCAGGTATAAAAATTTCATAATATAGAGTAATCTATAAACAAATTCAATAGTTTAAACTAGTGTTGTAAAAAACCCGATTACTCACCGATTAATCTTTGATTAATCATTTTTAAGAGCAATCCGTTTCGATTTTCAGAAAATCGTTTAATTAAACAGTCAACATCAATTGATGGGTCAAAATTGATTTGGTAACCAAAATCAGTTAAAGTAAAAAATGGTTAACATTTTAACATGAATTTAAACTAAACTCCATACTTATGGAGCAAAATGAACAATTTTAGACAATTATGTTAAAGTTTATTTTTATATTTATGATTTTTTTGATATTTACACATATAATTTTTAAAATTTAATATTTAAATGTATACAGTACAATCCGATTAATCCCTGATTAATCCCTGAATTGTCGATTAATCTTTCCAAAGTCCTAACCGATTAATCTTCGAATAGCGAATTTTGCAACCTTTGTTTTAAGTGAAATCAAACCAATAAAAATATTAAACTCAAACAAGAAAAAAGTAAAAGATAATCCATATTTCCAATTCAAAATAAAAGCAAAATAATTAAACACCATGAGCAGCATATGAATATAGGTATAATATATATATATATATATATATATATATATATATATATATATATATATATATATATATATATATATATATATATATATATATATATATATATATATATATATATATATATATATATATATATATATATATAAATTCGGTTTTTTGGTTTGAAACTGTAACAACTCTGCTTTTTCCGTCACTTCTGTTAACTGTTCGTTAGTTGATTTAACTGTGATTATTTGACTTTTTATGTTTTTAAGTGTATTAAATGCATACGTGATCTTTGGAGGGTTATTTAAATTAATATGAGTTAATATTAATCGATAAAAATATTTTGGATAAAAAAAATACGATGAAAACGCTACGGTTTGATAACTACAGAAACTGCTTTTCGAGCAACGAAACGCTCGGGTTTATTTTAATAATTATTAACTTTTTAAAAATATTTAATTTATTGGGTTTTTAATGAATTAAACGTTTGGTTGCGTTTTAACGATCGGTTTAGCGTTCCGGGCCTTCGGTACGTTTAAACGGCACTTGAAACGGGCCAAGAATACACGCATTTGCAAAACAGGAGCACGGGAGACATCCTATTGGGCCAATCGGCCGAACCTAGCCCACCCTCCCTTTTATTTTTGTTGTTGGGCTTTTATTTGGTTACTAGTGTTTAGGCCCTAGGTATTTTAGACTAAACCTAAAACCTAAACTGCATAATCCTTCCATCTATTTTTTTTATCAGTCGACAGCCTCTCCTGGCCTTTCCCATCGTCGACCATCACCTCCATAATATCACTATCAATTATTAACTTTTAGCCTTAACCTCGAACACGAATCTTGCAATTCCCTTCGTTCTCTACGTATAGGTGTAATCTATTTGATGATCAAAGGTGTAATTTTGCAAACCCTAGCTCTAAAAATTCTGATTTTATAAAGTTTTATAGTTTATGTTGATCAATTGCTCGATTCATCGCGTTTGTATGTATTGTTAGTCGTTAATTTGATCGTATTGATTGTTTTGTGTAAAAATCGAATTGTTTATTGATGATACTGATACGATGGACTTGTTCTCTGTAAATTATTATTATCTAGATGGAAAGAGGTCAAAAAATTAATAACGTTAGGCTCAAGAATCAACTGATTTCGTTATCGTATGCTCTAGATATGTTAAATTGAAGTTTTGTTGTGATCTTGCCATGAATCCGAATTTTCTGAGTTGTTTGCTTTATGAATTATGTTATAACATGTTAAATATTGTATAAAGGACTCAAAAACTCAAGTTATACTAGGATTTCATGCGAGTTGGATTGGTATAACTTCCGTTATGCTTAATCGAATGAACATGAAAAACTGATTTGATCATTATCTTAAAATTGAATTTGTAATTCATTTTCCATGAGATGATGATTTAGGTCTTAACATTTATGGAAAATTTGTATGTTATAGTTAACTTTTCATCTAGGCCTTGCATCATTTGGATTTGTGAAACTTGAGTAATATGCGAATCAAAACGATAACCTGAATTCAGTCCAAATCTGTAACGTATGCACCTACAGCTTTATAACATGAGTTGTGGACCTTTTGAGACCTTAGACTTCTGGATTATTGAATTTTGTATGTTATGTGATATATTTCTTGTTTATTACAACCTCTGAAACTTGATGCATTGTTCACATTAAGGCCATAGTTTTGATGACTTCTGATTTGTGCTGAAACAGAAAGTCCAACTTGATTGAATTAACTGTACATATTAGCTAAACAAAAATGGCCGAATTTTAGATATGTGGTAATTTCATTTTTCCTTGAACCATGGACACTGATCTAGATTGATTTTCATGTCCCTAGCTCCGGTTATAGCCAATACGATATTGGTGCGCAGTCAGAAACTGATTTAGTGAACCATAAATGCGTCCATTCTGAAACCTGACTCGTATATATTGTATGAGACCCTGATATTTCTTTTTGGAAAATTTTGTATGTCTATTTGAGATATGGAGCTTATCATACTACCATGTATTATGTGCTATGAGATATTGTGCATTGTTTGCAACTTATACATGAACGTTATGCTAGACGATAAACTGTGATCGCGTATTTGACAAATTTTGATCTGAAACGTGTTAGTTGACTTAGGTTTGATATGTTGACTAACATTTGACATGAAACTACTGATGTTGACTTTAGTTGACCACCTTGACCAAGTTTGACTTTTGGTTTGACTTGGGTTGACTTTGTTTGACTTGCATGAATTAGTTGACTTTTACTTTGAAACGAGTCGAGTCGAGCAATAAGACAACTTACTCTATGAAACCACTATGTTATAAGACATGAATAATGACCAACCTATATACGTATACTTAGGTTGCTTTACTCGGATATAAACTATACAAGTTATTTGCTTACGTTTGTTCAAGAGCTATTCAAAGGTGAGTCTACAGTCCCGCTTTTTACATATTTTCAGGGATGAGAATACACGCTGTTATACTTACATTTTTAAATAATTTTGTGTTGACATGAGTACTTATTATACATATTGAGTTGTTCACAAAGCCCCTAGCTTGAATACTTTTATTACCTTCGGGTAAGCACAATTTAGATGGACGGATCCGTTAGGTTAGACAAACCTCACCCAAACAATATTAACTGTGGTGCATTTACTTTGAACATTAAATACACTCGAACAAGTGTATAACATTTTTATGGGGTAAAAGGAGTGTAGTGGTTTCTATACTCAGGTCATTGTTAGTATTCAGGTGCTCATAGATTATGTAAACATTTTGCAACTTCGGGTTGTGCATATTAAAATCTTGTGATCAATGCAATTAAACTATTTTCTGATAACTATTTTCAGACACTATTTATGTTATAAACTTGTTGATTCACCAATATTATTGTTGACGTGTTTTTACGTGTTTGTATTCTCAGGTCCTTAAGAGGTATTTGCTTCCGCTGTGTTTGATGATATGGTCTGGCCGAGGAGTCAGCATGTTTTAATAAAGACGATTATTACTTTCACATTTAAACTTTTGCATCTGTTTAATACTATTGGCTTGTGGTTACGATCACAATAATGTTACTTATTTTGGATTTATTGACTTATGTTTTTGAAAGTCAAATTTTTAATAAAATTAAATGTGATTGCTTTGAAATGTCTCATATAGAGGGCGTAACTGTTAACTATGGGACCTATGATTAACAAGCCGTCAGATGGAAATTTGGCGGGGTGTTAAAGATGGTATCAGAGCTAATGGTTCGTAGGTAACTAGGATTTGCATTAGTGTGTCTAATTGAGTCATTGGAACACTTTAGCGAGTCTAGACTACGGCCGGAACTTAGTCATTACATGATTACTTTGTGACTAACACTTTGTGATTATCTAATCTGTTTTACTATCTGTTCTTGTACTGTTGAGATAGATGTCGCAGGCTTCAGGAAACGCAAGCAATTCGAGTGCAGAACCTGTACCAGCACCTGCTCCGGCACCCGTTAATCTTGCACCTCATCAGATACCCAATCACCCTGTCAATCTTCTTACCATGGACTTTATGACAACCCGAAAATTTTCGTCTAAATTTAAACTTAATCCTTATGTGATTCTGACATGATAATCAAAGTCAGTTAAATTGAATCTCAAAATTTTTAAGCGGATTTCATGATTTCTTTTAACCTCGACTAATACCGATGATTCACGAACAACTGGTTATAAAAAGATATGTAAATATATATGTGTGTGTATATATATATATATATATATATATATATATATATATATATATCAATTACAATAATTATTATTATAAGTATTATTAATATTATTATTATTAATAATATTATCAAATTATTATTATTAATATCAATTAAAAATAAATTAAAAGTCAAAAGATATGTACTAATATGTTTTTTTTTCTCTTTTCTTCTTATGTGTGCTTGATTGTTGACTCATCTGTGCTATAAATCAACCAATTGATTCATGTTATTAAACACAAACCCATGTTCCTTTCTTGCATTTGCTATTATTATTTTTCTTCTTTTATGAAAAACAGAACCCACATACAATGCATATGCATTAAGATGTCAACAACACTGTATAACACTTTAAGGATTGAGTTATTTATTATATTTATGAACTAATTGAGCCACTGTTTTTATTTTATTTTTCCCACCATATGAATTATATATACATACACATTACACGCATGATTATTAAATCATCACCACCTTTATTTTCCTTTTGTTTTGTTCCAACATCTACTACAGCTATTCTGTTTGAAACAATAACCCAACACCTTTGCTATTTCCTTCTTCTCCAAATATCCACCATCGATCATCATCTTCAACACAAAACATCACCATCAATTACAACTAGCTACGATCTTGCTTCTATCACCGTACACCGTCCACCACCAATGAGCCACCATAACCTGTCATCCTTCTCTCTCTCTCCCTCACCATATCTCTCTATTATTTTTTGTGAACCTGCACCATCATCTAACCACCATTTTCTCTCTCTCTCTCTCTCTCTCTCTAACCGGTTCTATTCGAAAACGTTGTTCGAATACTTCCTGCTCGATTATTATGGCTGCGTTTACCTTCTATTTCAAAACCGTGATTAACGAAGAGGATGTTGAATAGACGATGAACTAGTTGTGTTAACGATCGTGAATGATGTGTTATAATCACATAAAAGATGACTAGGTGATGTCTGATGCGATGTTGTCACTGCTATTGTTATTTTTTTCTGTTTTACAGTCCATCATCACGAAACCCACACCATCAAAAATTGCTATTACGATGCTGTGATTCTGTTACTGCTGCAACAATTATTTTCCTGTTTTCATTCCCACTTCCTGTTAACAGTGATAACGACACAAGATGAAGAAGATGATACTGTTAAAAAAAAAGGTAACGAGAAAGTGATGAGCCAAAACCTTGTTGTCGGCTGCTTACTCTTTCTATCCTATTTCGTGTTTTAAAAAGAAAAGAGAAACAGAACGAGATCTTATTAAATTCCTAATGGACTGTTATTTCCGTAAGTTGGGCTTCAATTGAATTAAGTTGTTGGGCCGAATTCCTTTTCTAGTTAGGCCAGATTATAAGGCAAGAATTTTCGAGTTAAAGATATTTAGTGTACCAAGTATTTGAGAAAGTAATGGACAGATCAATGGTTTGGGGTGTTTTCGGGTGAACGAGAGGTCTCGGGTTCAAGTCTCGTCTTGGGCAATTTTTTTTTGAAAAGCTATATAAGGTAGTTCTTTTCTCATCATCATCATCATCATCATCATCATCATTATTATTATTATTATTATTATTATTATTATTATTATTATTATTATTATTATTATTATTATTATTATTATTATTATTATTATTATTATTATTATTATTATTATTATTATTATTATTGTTACAATTAAATTTTGTTATTATTACTAGTATTATAGTTATTACTAGTATTATTACTAACAAAAGTATTAGTTACCACTTTAGTATTATTATTATTATTATTATTATTATTATTATTATTATTATTATTATTATTATTATTATTATTATTATTATTATTATTATTATTATTATAAAAACAAAACAACTTATTATTATTTTCATAAATATTAGTATTAGTATCATTTCCTAAATATTAAGATTATTTTTATCATAAATACTATTATTAATATTATCAGTATTATTATTAGTATGATTATTACTATTGTTATTATTAAAAAGTATTATCATTATTATTATTATTACTAAAATGATTATCTTTATTAGTATTATTATTATTATCATTTTTACAAAAATTATCATTTTTGCTATCAATAAAACTATATCATTATTATTATTAACATTTTTATTACTAATATCATTATTATTATTTTTATGAATAATACCATTATCATTATGAATATTATTATTATTATTATTATTATTATTATTATTATTATTATTATTATTATTATTATTATTATTATTATTATTATTATTATTATTACAAAATAATACAACTCTTTATTCACTATCATTATTAATATTATTTTATCAAATAAATACTTATATATAGAATACATATATAAAAGTATATATATAGAAATATATAACAATTGAAATAATATATAAACTTGTTCGATCACGAGTATATGTGTTAATATATATACTTGATATAGGTTCGTGAATCCGAGGTCAACTCTGTACTTGTTCAGTGCCATCCTATGCATATTTACTACAAACTATCGTATCGTATCGTGAGTTTTCATAGCTCCCTTTTTATCTATATTTTTGGGCTGAGAATACATGCGCAACTTTTATAACTGTTTTACACGTTAGACACAAGTACTCAAACTTTTATGCTATATACGTGCTTTGTCATGCTAAATCCCTGCCGTAATATCGTTAATTGCTGAGGTATAAGATGCAAACTTAATTATTGTGAATAGATCTATTGAGAGTAACGTCTCTAACCATTTGACCTCTGGTCTTTGGTTACATAATAATGATTCAACGACATGAATAACAAGTGTCACTGGGTAACTTTGTTTAGTCGCGATATTACAAACAATAACTCTTTCGATTGATATATTTGGTATCAATCAACTTTAAACTTAAATATTGTGGTCTAATGCTATATTGAACTATTGATTTATGATAAACCTATGAACTCACTCAACCTCGTGTTGACTTTTTAAGCATGTTTATTCTCAGGTACTTATATATTATGCTCCTGCTGTGTATTTGCTAATCGAAAGCAACATTTCAATGAGTCATTTATGGATAATTTGAAAGACTTGCATTTGTTAATTTGATGATGATTGCTTGCTATGCTTGGAGTCTTCATTACATATCATATCAATTAAAGACATTTAATACGTTG
The DNA here is from genome assembly GCF_046630445.1 of Rutidosis leptorrhynchoides. Lineage (NCBI taxonomy): Eukaryota > Viridiplantae > Streptophyta > Magnoliopsida > Asterales > Asteraceae > Rutidosis > Rutidosis leptorrhynchoides. Next base: position 613,929,132 of record NC_092333.1, on the reverse strand, counting down.
TTCATTAAATACAATGTAATATATTTATCTTCCGCTGCAAAACTCAATAAAACGTCTCATATAGAGTCGTTCTCATTATACGATTGCTTAATTTGATATATTAGTCACAAATACCCCAGGCCCTATTTGGGAGTGTGACAGACTTGATCCACACCAACAGGAACCTGCGTGTACGTGATCGGGTTAATGCTCTCAGTGACGCTATGAGGACTTATCCACATCCGGATGTGATTGATAAGTTGCGGGAAAGAGTTAGATCTATGAACGACTGTTTGTATGAGATCGGCGCGATGTTCTCCGACCTTGAGGAACAAATGGAAGGACAGGCTACTAGGATCGCCGCGCTAATGGCAGAACTAGCTAAGTCTAAGAGCGATGGACCTGCCTTTCATACTCGACGGAAGAGGAAGTAAAGGGTCATTTGACTTGGAGCTTTCTTTTCTCCCTTCTCCATCATTCTTTCCACTATTTTATATTACACTAGCCTTTAAGAGCCCGTGCGTTGCACGACAACTCTTAATCAAACAAACTGAAAACGTATATATTATATCAATTAACGGTATGATAAAGACAATATCACAAGTAACAATATCAATGACATAACGTTATCAAGTGACATTATCAAAATAAACAGTTTTAAAAATAGTCTACAACATAAATATTGTATATGTAAATATAAAGAATTAGTTGATACAAACTTGCCTATAGGTGCTGCAACACTTTTTTGAAGACGGCGTTTTTTGTTCTATTTGATAATTCATATAGGAGTCAAACACACCACAAAAAAATGCAATATTTAAAAGTAAAAACCAAGTTACGATCAATATAGAGTGGAAAACATCCATGGTCTTGGTCGATAGTAGAGCAAACAGTTGATAGTGCAACATAACTAAGCATTATGAAAGTCGATGTCTTCAATAGGATTGATTTCTTTACCTTGGTGATTGAAGACTTTACCAGCATTGGAGATGTTCCCGATTCTTGTTTGATCATCTTATACGGAGGGCTATCACCAGTGTTCTTTGTATGATCAACTGCTCGGCTACCTTCTGGTGTTAAAATAGAACCACACTTAGAATTTAAGTAATGACACTAACATGAATGTAATGTACGTTTTTGCCATATACAATTACAAAACATTATGTAAACTATGTCTACCATTATCATTTAATATAAAAATTAACTAAAGCATGTCAATTTATCACGTACATAGATAAAAGAAAGATATAAGAATGTCTTCGGAGTTTATTTGTTCTCTGCTGTAAGATAGTGTGAAATGGAAATATGCTATGAAGTCATGCATGCCATTATTATGCAAATTAAAAAAAAGATAAAGGATTTAATCTATATAAGTGTAAATTACATGACCGATCACCGATGCTAATTGACATACAGATAGGCTCAAATCGGGTCAAAGCATACAATATAATGTAGAGAGCTCCAGTGTAATGATCTCAGTTTGAATTAGGGTAAACATCATATTATAATATTGAAACAATAAATCTAAGAGCCTGTGCGTTGCATATAAGTTTATAAAAGAACTATATAAATCAGTTTAAGAAAGACTACAATCTTAAGTTAATTTTCATCCTTCAGAAAGAATTAAAGAATTTAGAACGAAAAAAATATCCAAAAATTGGTCTTCCACATTTTTTTTTGCTATACTAAGTATCCACATATCACATTTATGAAAAGTAGCATCAAAGTGATTAATATTTGGGCTCCTGACATCTCAAGTGTCCTAATTTTGTGTAAAACCATTAAACCATTTTCTAGCATAATGGGCATAAATCTCAAGTATCGCAAATAACTCAGTAGTACCTTCTATATTTTGCATATTGATCCATAATAAAAATATTGACCCATAATGACTATGTTGGTTTATATTTTGATCAAAGAAGCAATTGTTCATAATATTTATGCATATTGACCCGTAATGATAAATTTGACTCTAATTAACAACAGAAAGAGTAGAATGTAAGCCCGTGAGGATTATGTATTTCATTGACAACTATATATAGAATAAAAAGACCTAAAGAAACGCTAACTAAACCCAAATTGACCGAGGCCATCTATACAATCGGGCTGGCCCAATACTAAGATGTATAATAATGTGTTGTAATAGAAAGCTCATAATCCAATGTACTGCATACATGGATGGATATTAATCATGGAACTGATATCTAAAGCCATAAACAGTTTATAAAATGTTAGCATATTATTATGAAGAATCCAAAGGAGTTATAAAAAGCTCACTTAAAATGTAAAATTGAGCATTAAATACATAGAATAGAACATCATAAAATTGCACTTGAAGCATAAACTATAGAATATGACATAAAGTAACACATGTAATAGTGAGAGTTAAAGCAGTTTACATGGAAATTGTATCCAAGAGAACACATGTTGTTCCTCAATAGCTATTCGAAGTAGCTTGATTGTGAGATCTAATAATATTCTCAAGCTTTTGATACCGATCCAGGACACGTTCGTCACCAACACTTCATTAACAGGATGAACAAACATTTATTATTTGCTCCATTTAACATTTAGCACGTTAACAATAACAAACCCAAATTGACCCATTAATAATTGGGTAAAAATGTCACCTCTATGGCTCTATACAACATCTTTTCGTACGTTAGTTTCCATAATGCAATTGCTTATTAGGAAATTTCCAGATTGTAAGAACTCATGTAATAGAGACAAAGGTATCAAAGATTAGATTTAAACTAACAGCCTCATCAGTGAGAAGAAGACCTTCAATGTATTAATATACATCAATTGTTTCAGTAGGATACATTCCACATGATCCATCATCAGGTTGCTCCTCAGTTAGGAAGGAATTTGAACTTTCGATGTCCACCTCTGATGCACCTTCATGTGTATTAGCATTGTTGGTAAGTGATAGATGTAGTAAAATTTCCAATTTTAATTCGTAGGTTTTGTGATCAACATACCTTTACACCAATTAAACAAAGAAACATAAATCACTTAATCTGCATGCAGTATAGATTGTAATATCCTTGATTCATTGTCTTTATAATAAATGCCTCATTAACTGATCATGAATATATTTTCCATAGGATCAAGATGCCTGTTCAATAAGCTAAAGGGGGGGGGGGGGGTTTAAGGATCTTAGAACTTGACTCTCCGGTCCGGCTACCATGAATAACCCTGGCTGACATGATGATGTCAGCGGGGTGGCCAAGTGATTAAGTCCACATTCGATAACGGTCGTTGATCAGAAGGCCCCATGTAAGGTTGTAGGTGCTAGTCAATAAGGAACTAACCTGTAAACCTTGAGAAGATGAAAGATGATGCTTGTAACGTGAGATGTGTAGCAGACAGTGGTTACGTAATGTGATGGTGTCTAGAATGATAATTAAGGTTAGTATATATAGGCAAACCCTAATTCAAGAACCGTCTAAGATTGTGATAATCCTGTCCATAACAAACTCCCCTGAATCTCGGTTGTAATTATGGAAAAGATATCTACTTGATGACCAAGTAACCACCATACCGGGAACAAAGGCATTCGATACATTACCGCATGCCGCATACCGCATACAAAGTACACGCATACGCATGCTAGCGAGCGCCCGCATACGTATAGAATGCGCATGTGGGTTGCGGTATCATTATGTCCCCCCAGTTTGATATTATATGATGCAAGACATATGATATCAAACTATTAAGCGAAAAAGAAAAACAAGAAAAAGGCTAGCATTAAATTTTCCTCGTGCGTCTCGAGGTCATTAAATGCCTGTCACTGTCGTAGAAGCCCATTCGGCTGGCAAGACGTAAAGTGGCAGTTGGCAGGCGTGTGAGACACGCACTCAACATTGGGCACATCAGACTGACATCCACGCGCGTGCAAAAAATGCCGATCGTTGATTGCGTTACACGTGTACAACCACGATGAAACCGTTTCACCCCATGACTCCCAATCTTCACTATAAATAGGCCAGACTTACCCACATTTCTATTTTCCCGACCCAAGCTTCTCCGATACGCTGCAAATTTTACTCCGATCAAATCAATTCCGATCAGAAGAAGTTTATTTCCGGCCAGTCAGAAAAGGTCAGTAACTCTCCGATCATCCTTATTAAATGACGAAGGCTAACGAAACGTTTGTAGATAGTGTAGTATCTGTTATTGAGCAGAAACATATAGATTATTTAATTAAGCAATATCCACCGTTAGCACAGTATAACCCGGTACCACCCCAATCCCACCAACGTGCCCATGAGCCACTGAAGAAGAAGGTGGCTATTTACGAACATGCATTTAAGCACGGGAACTTTAGGGTTCCACCATCTGACCTTTTCCTAGGTTTGTTAGACCATTACCATGTAGGATTAGGGCAGTTACATCCATACGCGATAGGAAAGATAGTCCTGTTTGAAATGTAGTGTGCTGCGCTAAACAAGGTACCCATGGTCAACATGTTTTGCCATTTATACCATCTCGCCACGCACCATAAATCTTGGTTCACGTTTTTCGCAAGCCAAAATTTCACAAAAACCCCCAAATCAAATGCCGGCCAATGGAAAGAAACCTTCTTCTATATTGACCAAACCGTCGTGGGCACAAGTTTTCCGCAAACCTTAGTTTGGTGCGAAGGGGTAGTAAAAGATGTAAACAAAACCCCAAAGCTGGACTATGAAGAATCCAAGCTGCTCGCGGAGTGCGCAAATGCACAGCTTGTACACCGCGCGTATGGAAACGTCATGCTGCGTCTGGGGAAGATATCTGCCCATTGGCCATGGGAGGATATGCGACCAGCCATAGTCGCACCGAATGGCAAGGGTAGGAATAGTAACGTGCATATTTATTTTACGCAGCCATATATTTCTATGACTAACACTCGTTTATGTATGCAAAGATGAAGATGAAGAAGGTGTTAACCACATAGGAGATTGCGATGATTTCCTTTCGCAAACAGAAAATAAACGATCCCCTTGAGCAGGAAAAATCAGGCGAGAATGAGGTACTTGCCCTGCAAACATCGGGAAACAAATGCAAAATGACCGCAGACCCATCAGCTGCCGCATTCAAGAAGAAGAAACTGACTCCGAAACAAAGGGAGGATATGCGAAATGAAAACTTCATTCCCGTAGAGCAGCCATCCACAAATCTTCCACCTCCAACCACGGGTGAGCATTACATTACCACTGCTTCTGTTAAGTTATGACGATATTAACTAACCAATGCATCTGCGCAGAGCATCTAGACGACATGCACCACACGCCACCGCAGGCCAATCCATACCTTGAAGCCACCGCCACATCAAGAGACAAAGCTATACATCTTGATTCTAACTCTACACCAACTCCACCACGCGGTAGCTTCCGCCTTGCTAACCTGGCCCAGCTTACCCAATCCTCCGCAGAGAATGTCGCCGAACAGTCTGCTTTCCTGCAACAAATTTTTTCGACCGAATTCTGTGAGCAACTAGCCGCACTACCCTTCCAACAAGAGCACAACGCCTTTATCCAAAATGTCCTTGTGTTTTTTTGGCATTTTCGCGGATGGGGTACGTCGTGCGACGAATTTGTACCAATTGGCTGTGCGGAAAGAGACTGAGCTAGGCTTGCTACAAGCGGGTGTTGACCAGTTAAGGAATGATAGGAGAGACGCAGATGAGGCACGCAAGGCTGCCGAGGCGTCTGCGGATGAAATGAAAACTTCCTTGATTGCGGAAAGGAAGAAAAATCAAGAGCTGATGGGGGCCGTTGATCAGGCCAAGGTTGAAGCGGAACATTTGTGGGCTGACCTAGACAGGGTCAGCCGAGAGAAGGATGACGTGGTAACTGGCCGTGAACTAGCCGAGGTGGACTTGTTGAAGCTTCGTACCTCCCTCCCCATCATTGCGCAAAAGGTAATGGACTCGGACCCCGTGTCTGTAAAGTTCAATGCCTATGTCGATGCGGTGAAGGAGCATGACCGCAATAAGGTGATGCTCGAGGTGATTAAAGGATGTAACCTTATGCTACCATACCCCCAGATTGTACAGAAATACTTGAAGGAAGATACAGCTGAGGCGCTCCTTGAAGCTGAGCAGGCCATCCAGTCCATCTCGATCCCCTTAATAGACGCTTTCGCTGCGGATCCCAATATGTTAGTTGATGGGTTTCTTAAGGAAGATTTTTAGGTTGAGCACTTAACCATTTGCGCCGTAAGTCCTATGCTTAGGCAGGCAATTGTAAGTACAATCTTTGAGCCCTAAGTCACGTGTTGGGCAGGCATTTGAAACAATTATTATCTGTAACAACTTAGTTGTATTATATATATTTGTGTTATGCATGCGTTATGTATTAATTGTTTATATATCGCGAATCAAAACAAAGGATAAACCGCATGCCCATGCGCATAGTTAACCAAAACTCATGTGCAGACGCAGGTACTGCGTAAAATAAGCCAATACTTTAGCAATTTTACCTTTAACAGTTTAGACTCAAAAGCTACTACGTTATTGCTTTGTCATGTGCTAGAGGTGCACTTTAGCTGTATGGTAAGCAATGCAACTAAAAACAAACCAATGCTTTTATACTTAAGAGTTCCTCAAACAAATCAATGCGAGAGTAATTACGTACAAGCAAACCAATGCTTGTATTTTTAAGTCGACTTGACAGCTATCTAGTCTGCGTGGTGCTTAGTTAGGGAAAAACCAATTCCCTTTACTTGCCGTTAATGTCTAGCCTTGTAACCAAACAGGCTTCTGCCGCACGGGGGCTAGATGACACCCCTTAAGTAGGCAAGAACTGCATACAAAAAAGAAAGATATATACAACCAAAGTATGCGCGAGTAAATATTTTAATTGGCATTAATCATGTTTACAACCGCGACACATCCAAACGGACGGAAAGTTCATAGGAAAAATAATATGCTAAAATATTTGGATTGATCAGGTCCAACCAGCTACATGTAACATTTTTTCAACAATGTCGCGTGCCAAGTGCGTTTCACAGGTTTCCCATCTAATGTCGCGAGATGGTATGCCCCAGTGTTGCTTGCTCCCACTACCTTGTATGGACCTTCCCAACGGGGGCCCAACTTACCAGTATCTTCCGCATGACTCGCATCATTCTGACGCCAAACTAAGTCCCCGCACTTATAAGAGCGCGAACGCACACGCTGATTGTAGTACTTTGCAATTTTTTGCTTATTATTGGCTTTGTTTATTGCCGCAGAAAGTCTGCGTTCTTCCAACAAATTAAGATTTTCACGCAAAGCTTCTGAGTTATTCTGCTCGTCGAAATTCTGTATGTGGAACGTTGGTACCCCAATCTCTGCGGGTACAACAGCTTCTAACCCATAGACCAAACTAAATGGAGTCTCACCAGTGCTTGCTTTGGGTGTTGTTCTATGTGCCCATAAAACCTTTAGTAGTTCGTCCACCCAACCAATGCGACCATGACCCAATCTAGCTTTGATTCCAGCTACTATATCCCGGTTGGTGACTTCGCACTGGTCATTCGCCTGCGGATGCGCAACAGAAGTAAAATTTTGCTTAATATTAAGCTCCGCGCACCAACCGCGAAAAGGATCCCACGCAAACTGTGTACCGTTATCACTAACGATTTCGTTTGGTATTCCGAATCGACAAAAAATATCCTCCCATACAAAATTTCGCACCCTTTTTCCTGAAATTGTTGCTAGCGGTCGTGCTTCAACCCACTTCGTGAAATAGTCAATTGCAACAATCAAGAATTTGATGTTTCCTGCGTGTGCAGAGTATGCGTAAGATACTGATGTAAGTAGCATATGGTATAAAATAAATGATAATATTACCTCGGCCTTTCGGAAATGGTCCGACTATGTCAATTGTCCATTTGCAGAATGGCCATGGTGACGAGACTAGGATCATTGGGTGCGCAGGTGCTCTGCTAATAGGCGCATGTATTTGGCAAGATTCGCATTGTTTAACTATGCGCGCAGTATTTGCGTACATAGTGGGCCAATAATAACCTAGCCGCATAATTTTTGACACAATATGATGGAATTCGATATAACAACATGTTCATAATGTTAACATAGTCACAAAACCAATTTTATGAAATTTAAAGTAAGCGGAAGCATGATGATTAAGAAAACAAGTTTATATCTTAAACCATTTTAAGTGAATTCCATGTATGTATCAAGTCATGAAAATAAGCTTACATATAATTAACAAGGAAGTAAGGTTCAATACCTCCTCAAGCTAGTTGAGGGTTGTTTGATACAAGAAGATGATGAACAAATGTGTTGAAACTCCAAGCTTTTGATGCACCAACACCACCCTTGAGCTTAGTTATGTTTTAAACACTTAATCACCTTTAAACCAAGCTTGTAACCCACTTCCTTTGAACCCAAAATTCTGGACAGCAGCTTGTCAAAAGAATGATGGTGAATGGAAGCTCCAAAACTATGAAACCTCAAGAGATAATACCCCAAACTCTTCCCAACACCTAATACAATGGTTAGGATTTGTTGACACTTGAAAATCAGCTTTCAAACAAACTCAAGCACACCCCTTTTGTCCAAAATTTTCGGCCAGAATGCTGTATGCAACAAAAGGAGAGTGTTTTTCATGTTTTCTAAGTGTTGAGTCAAAGAATACCTTGGTTTTTGAATGACCCATGCATATATGAACTTGTGCCAACACAAGTAACAAGGAAACAAGCATGGGAGAGCCTTGGAGACCTCCCAAAACCGTCCACCAAGTGGGGTGGTTTTATTTTTATAAAACTTGTATTTTGTTTTATAAAAGCTTGTTACAAAATGCCAAGTATTTTGTAAGTTACTTGCATATTTTATAAACTATTTATAAAATATAACACAATATAATTATTTAAACCTATAAATAATTAAATTCATAATGTATATAAATTATCCAAATAATTTATCTCAAGTGATTATATTTTAGAAAACCGATTTTCTAAAGTTCAAGTGTCGCGTATTTATTTAACGAGCCAATCGTCAATATTAAATACGTTTAAGGTGTCGGTAAGTTTGTTATTGGGTATGACCCGACTTGGATCATAACATATTAGCCATATTGATTTAATATGTCTCTCGGGCATACGAAATACCTTCAATCTCCCACTTGCACAAGAAACATAAGAAATTAATGCAAGTGACGGATACCACCTAACGACCGTCCATCACCCCCAATATGTTATGACTTTTGCCATTCAATAACATCATCCCTTTTGAGTTCCCATCTCGAATATGAATAGGTGAATCTTTTCATTATATCCTTTCATCCTAGATGTCATGTTAAATCCAAGAGATACAGAGTGATCACTCTCTTTCTAGATTTAACTTTATCAGGCCTTAGACATCTGACTCTCAACGAATAAGAGGGACAAATTCCATCTTGACTACATACGTCCTAAATATGTACCTTGCATTGTACCTGAGCTCTTCCTTATGAACTACCATATTTCAGAATAGCGAAGGAAAGATTCAAGGCACAATACTTGGTAAATATCTGAACCCAATATGTATCTCAGGTCAGAGGATACAATGATATTCGCCTTTACTCAAGATTACATGTGATCAACAACAAAGGCTCCATTTAGCAAATCTTGAGGGCGGGTCTTCCAATATTTGCATCCCACAAATATCTATGAACCTTGGTAGCAACCTTGCCCCACATTCAGTCCGTGAATGTATACCAATCCAAGTTCATAATAGTCTAAACCTCACACTTGTTCCCACAAATGTGATCAACTACGGAATTTAGAATAATTGCTTATTCATGGATAAAATATGCAAAATAGGAACTTAACTCAAAATAAATTAAACCATAATTATATTAATGAGTTTGAACAATTTCGTTCCATTACAATACTTAAAACAGATCATGACCAATCACTAGAATATCGAAGCCCTAATGCACAAACATGTCCTGCATGTTTTGATCCATGTAAGAGCTTCGTGAGAGGATCCGCTATATTAAGATCTGTGTGAACTTTGCGAATACATATCTTTCCCTTTTCAACTTCATCCCTTATGTAGTTGAATCTCCGCTCAATGTGACGGGTCTTTTGATGAGCACGAGGTTCCTTGATTTGAGCAATCGCACCCTCGTTGTCACAAAAGATCTCAAGAGGGTCCTGAATGGAAGGGACTACTCCTAAGTCGTCGATGAATTTCTTCATCCATGCAGCTTCCTGAGCTGCTAATGATGCGGCGATGTACTCCGACTCTGTAGTGGATAGAGCAACAACATCCTGTTTTGAACTCTTCCAAGAGACCGCACCTCCATTTAATGTGAAGACATAACCAGATTGTGATCGAGAATCATCACGATCAGTTTGGAAACTCGCATCCACGTAACCTTTTACAGCGAGTTCCTCCTCACCAGACCCATATATCAGAAACATATCCTTAGTCCTCCTAAGGTATTTTAATATACTTTTAACAGCAATCCAATGACTGTTTCCTGGGTTATTCTGGTATCTACTTGTCAGGCTAAGAGCGCATGACACATCCGGTCTAGTGTATATCATTGCATACATGATTGACCCAATGGTAGAAGCATATGGGACTTTCTTCATTCTCTCCTGTTCATCTTTCGTGGTGGGGCACTGAGATGAACTGAGAAGTGTTCCCTTTTGAATATGTACCAAACCTTTCTTAGAGTTCTCCATCTTGAACCTTTTCAAGATCTTTTCAATGTATGCACTTTGATTTAAACCTATCAGTTTCTTGGATCTATCCCTGTAGATCCCAATCCCCAAAACGTATTGTGCTTCTCCAAGATCCTTAATGGAGAAGCATTTGCTTAACCAAGTTTTAACACCTTGCATTGCCGGAATATCATTTCCAAATAACAATATATCATCCACATATAGTACAAGGAACATGATAGTGCTCCCACTAGCTTTCTTGTATACACAAGCTTCATCACCATTTTTAATGAAGCCAAATTTCTTGGCCTCCTCATCACCATCATAGTGCATATGACATGATTACGCAATTAAAGGAGATGTTCCTTCAACAAGCACGTGTCGAGCGCTTCGAAACGGTTCGAGCGTTACATGCATGTCGTATGGATGACACCCAATCCGTATCCTCTTATGTCCTCAAAATGAAAAGCCTTATTGATCGCGCAAACCGTCTTAATCTCAACATATCTAATGAGCTAGCCACTGATCTTATCCTAAACTCCCTGTCAAAAAGGTTTGACCAATTTGTAATTAATTACAATATGAATGGGATGGATAAGAAGATGATGAACAAATGTGTTAAAACTCCAAGCTTTTGATGCACCAACACCACCCTTGAGCTTAGTTATGTTTTAAACACTTAATCACCTTTAAACCAAGCTTGTAACCCACTTCCTTTGAACCCAAAATTCTGGACAGCAGCTTGTCAAAAGAATGATGGTGAATGGAAGCTCCAAAACTATGAAACCTCAAGAGATAATACCCCAAACTCTTCCCAACACCTAATACAATGGTTAGGATTTGTTGACACTTGAAAATCAGCTTTCAAACAAACTCAAGCACACCCCTTTTGTCCAAAATTTTTGGCCAGAATGCTGTATGCAATAAAAGGAGAGTGTTTTTCTTGTTTTCTAAGTGTTGAGTCAAAGAATACCTTGGTTTTTGAATGACCCATGCATATATGAACTTGTGCCAACACAAGTAACAAGGAAACAAGCATGGGAGAGCCTTGGAGACCTCCCAAAACCGTCCACCAAGTGGGGTGGTTTTATTTTTATAAAACTTGTATTTTGTTTTATAAAAGCTTGTTACAAAATGCCAAGTATTTTGTAAGTTACTTGCATATTTTATAAACTATTTACAAAATATAACACAATATAATTATTTAAACCTATAAATAATTAAATTCATAATGTATATAAATTATCCAAATAATTTATCTCAAGTGATTATATTTTAGAAAACCGATTTTCTAAAGTTCAAGTGTCGCGTATTTATTTAACGAGCCAATCGTCAATATTAAATACGTTTAAGGTGTCAGTAAGTTTGTTATTGGGTATGACCCAACTTGGATCATAACATATTAGCCACATTGATTTAATATGTCTCTCGGGCATACGAAATACCTTCACAATAGACCTATGCCCTGAATGAAGAGCGCACGCACCATCATGCACCTCGCGTATAACTTCCTCTGCCTCTTTTGGGCCAATGCACCTTAAATGCGGCCCTAAATAATTTTTTCGATATAGGACCTCACCTTCAAGGGCGTACAGTGGTGCCTTAGTGCGGACTTTCTTTGCATCAACAGAATCCGCAGGTGAGGTGCCATCTCGCAGAAAAGCAATGATGGGTGTCATCCACGTCGAGCTGGATTCCTCAACAGGTGCCACTAAAGGCATCATAACAATAGACTTCGCATGTAGTTCTTCTATAAGAACTTTCTACCCGAGATGATCAAAGGCCAAAGCAGCCAATTTGGTAAGCGCATCGGCCTTCTTATTTTGCCCCCGCATTATGTGGGAGATTTGAAAAGCCTCAAACTGGTCAGTGAGGTTATTGACAAGCGATAAATATTGCTGCATGGCTATGTCATGCGCTTCAAAGTCTCCGCTGACTTGACTGCATACTAGCTTTGAATCCACATAAGCGTGCAGAATTTTAACATTTAATTTTTGCGCAATACGCATACCTGCTAACAAAGCCTCATATTCTGCTTCGTTGTTCGTAACAGAGAAATTGAACCGCAATGCATATGTGTGCTCTTCGCCATCTGGGCCAGATAAAATTACACCTGCAACCGCGCAAGCTGCGCTGCAGGCACCATCAGTATATAACTCCCATGATGACAAGGGTGGTCCAGGCGCATCCTGCTGCTCAGCCGATGCCTCAACATCCGAAGGTAATTCTGCTAGGTAATCCGCAAGTATTTGACCCTTAACTGCGCTTCGCGAAGAAAAATTTATTTCGTGTTCTACTAACTCAACTGCCCATTTAGCCATTCGGCCAGAAATCTCAGGCTTATATAGCACCTGAAATAAAAATGATTGCGTTAGTCAATGCGGTAGCCCCGGACATTGCCGCAATTTAGGCATTTACCAACCTGCTTGATCGGTTGATCAGTTAGAACCACAATTGGATGTGCTTGAAAGTACCGGCACAAACGCCGTGCCGTGTGGACTAGCGCGTATACTAGCTTTTCTATTGGTGAATACTTTACTTTGCTTGCCGTCAACATCTTGCTTACGAAGTAGACCGACATTTGCGTCTGAGAAAACCTCAACGTTACTTGTCTACGAAATAAATAATTCATATAAATAAAAGAGAATTGATTACCTTTCCGCGATCTGCGATAAGAATGGAGCTGATAGCTTCTTTCGATGCCGCAAGGTATAGCGTAAGCGTTTCTCCTGATACCAGCGCGGTGAGTGTTGGTAACTCAGCGAGCACCTTCTTCATCTCCTGAAAAGCCGATTATGCTTCCTGAGTCCATGCAAAATCTTTTTTCTTTAAACAATTCTTCAAAGTATTGAAGAATGGCAGCTGCCTTTCTGCGGCTTTCGACAGAAACCGCGTAATCGCCGCGAGTTTTCCGGTTAGACTCTGCAAATATTTCTTTGTTCTTGGAGATGGTATGAAATGTCCCGTTCATATTGATTATAAACGTTCCATATTAATTGATTGCGTTGCGAGGTTTTAACCTCTATATGAGACGTTTTTCAAAGACTGCATTCGTTTTTAAAACAAACCATAACCTTTATTTAGTCGACAAGGTTAAAAAGTCACCACCTAGATTATCCAGAAATGATAATCTAAAATATCATACTTACACACTACCAATACATATTGGTTTACAATATTAATATGTTACAACAAAGTAAATCTCGAATGCAGTTTTAAACAATATTATACAAGCATGCTGACACCAAATCTTTTCCATATTTTAGCATGCAATAGCGGAAGCTCTTAATAATCACCTGAGAATAAACATGCTTTAAACGTCAACAAAAATGTTGGTGAGTTATAGGTTTAACCTATATATTTATCAAATCGTAATAATAGACCACAAGATTTCATATTTTAATATACATCCCATACATAGAGATAAAAATCATTCATATGGTGAACACCTGGTAACCGACCTTAAAAAGATGCATATAGAATATCCCTTATCATTTCAGGACTCCCTTCGGACATGATGAATTCAAAGTACTAAAGCATCCGGTACTTTGGATGGGGCTCGTTGGGCCCAATAGATCTATCTTTAGGATTCGCGTCAATTAGGGTGTCTGTTCCCTAATTCTTAGATTACCAGACTAAAATGGGGCATATTCGGTTTAATAATTCAGCCATAGAATGTATTTTCATTTATTTGTGTCTATTTTGTAAAACAATTATAAAACTGCATGTATTCTCATCCCAAAATATTAGATTTTAAAAGTGGGACTATAACTCACTTTCACAGATTTTTACTTCGGCGGGAAGTAAGACTTGGCCACTGGTAGATTCACGAACCTATAACAAATATGTACATATATATCAAAGTATGTTCAAAATATATTTACAACATTTTTAATACGTTTTAATGTCTTAAGTTTATTAAGTCAACTGTCCTCGTTAGTAACCTACAACTAGTTGTCCACAGTTACATGTACAGAAAAATAAAGCAATATATATTATCTCGAATCAATCCACGACCTCGTGTATACAAGCCTCAGGCTAGATCATAACTCAAAGTATATATAATATTTTGGAATCAACCTCAACCCTGTATAGCTAACTTCAACATTACTGCATATAGAGTGTCTATGGTTGTTCCGAAATATATATATAGATGGGTCGATATGATATGTCAAAACATTGTATTCGTGTCTATGGTATTCCAAGATTACATAATATATTAGAATACATGTATAATACAATATGAGTTAGCTAGGATATGATTAATATAGATTTGTTGCCAATTTTCACGTAGCTACAACAAGAAAAATTATCCAATCTTGTTTTACCCATAACTTCTTCGTTTTAAATCCGTTTTGAGTGATTCAAGTTGCTATGGTTTCATATTGAACTTAAGTTTATGAATATAAACAGAAAAATTATAATTTTATAGTCAGAAATACAGATTACAAGTCATTTTTGTAAAGGTAGTCATTTTCAGTCGAAAGAACGACGTCTAGATGACCATTTTGGAAAACATACTTCCACTTTGAGTTTAACCATGATTTTTGGATATAGTTTCATGTTCATAAGAAAAATCATTTTCGCAGAAGAACAACTTTTAAATCAAAGTTTATCATAGTTTTTAATTAACTAACCCAAAACAGCCCGCGGTGTTACTACGACGGCGTATATCCGGTTTTACGGTGTTTTTCGTGTTTTCAGGTTTTAAATCATTAAGTTAGCATATCATATAGATATAGAACATGTGTTTAGTTGATTTTAAAAGTCAAGTTAGAAGGATTAACTTTGTTTGCGATCAAGTTTAGAATTAACTAAACTATGTTCTAATGATTACATGTTCAAATCTTCAAATAAGATAGTTATACATATATGAATCGAATGATGTTATGAACATCATTACTAGCTCAAGTTTAGTAGGTAAACCTACTGGAAATGATGAAAAAATAACTTGAGCTTCAAAGGATCTTTGATGGCTTGAAAGTTCTTGAAATAGAATCATGACACAAAAACAATTTCAAGTAAGATTATTACTCGAATTAAGATAGTTATAGTTATAGAAATTGAATCAAAGCTTGAATATGAATATTACCTTAATTTAGAAAGATAACCTACTGTAAATAATAAAGGTTTCTTGATCTTAGATGATTGCTTGGAATGGATTAGGAAACTTGGAAGTAAACTTGTAAACTTGGAAGTGTTCTTGACGTGTTCTTGAGTAATTGTTTTTATGATGATTATAGGTAATAACCAAAGCTTGTATTTGATTATTTTTGCTGAAAAGATAGTAACTTCGATGTTCATGGAAGAGTGTGTGTGTTTTGAGAGAGAATTGGGAAGAAAATTGGAAGTGAAATGGAGTAGGTGGTGAGTGGTGAAGGTGAGTGGGGTTAAAAGGAGTTCTTGTTTTTGTTTCCTTGCTCATAAGTGATGCTAGTTGTTTAATTGTTGGTTCCTCATGTTTGTTGACTATCTAGGGCTGCTAATAGCTGAATTATTATGTGTATATACCAATAGTATATACGTCTAGGAGTTGGGTATTGTACGAGTACGAATACGGTTGCATACGAGTAGAATTGTTGATGAAATTGAACGAGAATGTAATTGGAAGCATTTTTGTCAAATAGAAGTACTTTGATATGTGTCTTGAAGTCTTCCAAAAGTATATTATTACAACATAATACATTACATGTATATACATTTAACTAAGTCGTTAAGTCATCGTTAGTCGTTACATGTAAGTGTTGTTTTGAAACCTTTAAGTTAACGATCTTGTTAAATGTTGTTAACCCATTGTTTATAATATCTAATGAGATGTTAAATTATTACATTATCATTATATTATGATGTATTAATATATCTTAATATGATATTTATACATTTAAATGTCGTTACAACGATAATCGTTACATATATGACTCGTTTCGAAATCCTTAAGTTAGTAGTCTTGTTTTTACATATGTAGTTCATTGTTAATACACTTAATGATATGTTTACTTACCATTTATCATATTTAAACATAGTGTAACAATATCTTAATATGATTCATATGTATTTAGTAAGACGTTGTTATAACGATAATCGTTATATATATCGTTTCGAGTTTCTTAATTCAATAAACTCATTTCGATGTATATCACTCATAGTTAACATACCTAATGAGATACTCACTTATCATAATATCATGTTAACTATATATATATCCATATATATGTCATCATATAGTTTTTACAAGTTTTAACGTTCGTGAATCACCGGTCAACTTGGGTGGTCAATTGTCTATATGAAACCTATTTCAATTAATCAAGTCTTAACAAGTTTGATTGCTAAACATGTTGGAAACACTTAATCATGTAAATAACAATTTCATTTAATATATATAAACATGGAAAAGTTCGGGTCACTACAGTACCTACCCGTTAAATTAATTTCGTCCCGAAATTTTAAGCAGTTGGAGGTGTTGACGTATCCTCTGGAAATAAGTGCGGGTATTTCTTCTTCATCTGATCTTCTCGTTCCCAGGTGAACTCGGGTCCTCTACGAGCATTCCATCGAACCTTAACAATTGGTATCTTGTTTTTCTTAAGTCTTTTAACCTCACGATCCATTATTTCGACGGGTTCTTAGATGAATTAATGTTTTTCGTTGATTTGGATTTCGTCTAACGGAATAGTGAGATCTTCTTTAGCAAAATATTTCTTCAAATTCGAGACGTGGAAAGTGTTATGTACAGCCGCGAGTTGTTGAGGTAACTCAAGTCGGTAAGCTACTGGTCCGACACGATCAATAATCTTGAATGGTCCAATATACCTTGGATTTAATTTCCCTCATTTACCAAATCGAACAACGCCTTTCCAAGGTGCAACTTTAAGCATGACCATCTCTCAAATTTCAAATTCTATATCATTTCTTTTAATGTTAGCGTAGCTCTTTTGTCAACTTTGGGAGGTTTTCAACCGTTGTTGAATTTGGATGATCTTCTCGGTAGTTTCTTGTATTATCTCTGGACCTGTAATCTGTCTATCCCCCAATTTACTCCAACAAATCGGAGACCTGTACTTTCTACCATAAAGTGCTTCAAATGGTGCCATCTCAATGCTTGAATGGTAGCTGTTATTGTAGGAAAATTCTGCTAACGGTAGATGTCGATCCCAACTGTTTCTGAAATCAATAACACATGCTCGTAGCATGTCTTCAAGCATTTGTATCGTCCTTTCGCTCTACCCATCAGTTTGTGGATGATAGGCAGTACTCATGTCTAGACGAGTTCCTAATGCTTGCTGTAATGTCTGCCAGAAACTTGAAATAAATCTGCCATCCCTATCAGAGATAATAGAGATTGGTATTCCATGTCTGGCGACGACTTCCTTCAAATACAGTCGTGCTAACTTCTCCATCTTGTCATCTTCTCTTATTGGCAGGAAGTGTGCTGATTTGGTGAGACGATCAACTATTACCCAAATAGTATCAAAACCACTTGCAGTCCTTGGCAATTTAGTGATGAAATCCATGGTAATGTTTTCCCATTTCCATTCCGGGATTTCAGGTTGTTGAAGTAGACCTGATGGTTTCTGATGCTCATCTTTGACCTTAGAACACGTTAAACATTTTCCTACATATTTAGCAACATCGGCTTTCATACCCGGCCACCAAAAATGTTTCTTGAGATCCTTGTACATCTTCCCCGTTCCAAGATGTATTGATTATCTGGTTTTATGAGCTTCTCTAAGTACCATTTCTCTCATATCTCCAAATTTTGGTACCCAAATTCTTTCAGCCCTATACCGGGTTGCGTCTTCCCGAATATTAAGATGCTTATCCGATCCTTTGGGTATTTCATCCTTTAAATTTCATTCTTTTAAAACCCCTTGTTGCGTCTCCTTTATTTGAGTAGTAAGGTTATTGTGAATCATTATATTCATAGCTTTTACTCGAATGGGTTCTCTGTCCTTTCTGCTCAAGGCGTCGGCTGCCACATTTTCCTTCCCCTGGTGGTAACGAATCTCAAAGTTGTAATCATTCAGCAATTCAATCCACCTGCGCTGCCTCATGTTCAGTTGTTTCTGATTAAATATGTGTTGAAGACTTTTGTGGTCGGTATATATAATACTTTTGACCCCATATAAGTAGTGCCTCCAAGTCTTTAATGCAAAAACAACCGCGCCTAATTCCAAATCATGCATCGTATAATTCTGATCGTGAATCTTCAATTGTCTAGACGCATAAGCAATTACATTCGTTCGTTGCATTAATACACAACCGAGACCTTGCTTTGAGGCGTCACAATATATCACAAAATCATCATTCCCTTCAGGTAATGACAATATAGGTGCCGTAGTTAACTTTCTCTTTAATAATTGAAACGCTTTCTCTTGTTCATCCTTCCATTCAAATTTCCTCCATTTATGCGTTAATGCAGTCAAGGGTTTTGCTATTCTGGAAAAATCTTGGATGAAACTTCTGTAGTAACCAGCTAATCCTAAAAATTGGCGTATATACTTCGGAGTTTTCGGGGTTTCCCACTTTTCAACGATTTCAATCTTTGCTGGATCCACCTGAATACCTTCTTTGTTCACTAAATGATCGAGGAATTGAACTTCTTCCAACCAAAATGCACACTTTGAAAACTTAGCGTACAGTTTTTCTCTCCTTAACAACTCTAGCACTTTTCTCAAATGTTCTTCGTGCTCCTGGTCATTCTTTGAGTAAATAAGTATGTCATCGATGAAAACAATGACAAACTTGTCAAGGTATGGTCCACACACTCGGTTCATGAGGTCCATGAACACAGCTGGTGCGTTAGTCAACCCAAATGGCATAACCATAAACTCGTAATGACCGTAAAGCGTCTTAAAAGAAGTCTTTGGAATATCATCCTCCTTCACCCGCATTTGATGATACCCAGAACGTAAATCAATCTTCGAATAAACCGATGAGCCTTGTAGTTGATCAAATAAGTCGTCGATTCTCGGTAGTGGGTAGCGGTTCTTGATGGTAATTTTTTTCAACTCTCGGTAGTCGATACACAACCTAAATGTACCATCCTTCTTCTTGACAAACAAAACAGGAGCTCCCCATGGTGATGTGCTTGGTCGAATAAAACCACGCTCTAAAAGTTCTTGTAACTGACTTTGTAATTCTTTCATTTCGCTGGGTGCGAGTCTGTATGGAGCACGAGCTATTGGTGCAGCTCCTGGTACAAGGTCTATTTGAAATTCAACGGATCGATGTGGGGGTAATCCCGGTAATTCTTTCGAAAATACATCGGGAAATTCTTTTGCGACGGAAACATCACTGATGTTCTTTTCTTCAGGTTTAACTTCCTCGATGTGTGGCAGAATGATGTAACAACCTTTTCTTATTAGTTTTTGCGCCTTCATACTACTAATAAAATTTAATTTCGCGTTATTCTTTTCTCCGTACACCATTAAGGGTTTTTCTTTTTCCCGTACAATGCGAATTGCATTTTTGTAACATACGATCTCTGCTCTCACCTTTTTCAACCAGTCCATGCCAATTATCACATCAAAACTTCCTAACTCTACTGGTATCAAATCAATCTTAAATGTTTCACTAACCAACTTAATTTCTCGATTCTGACATATATTATCTGCTGTAATTAATTTACCGTTTGCTAATTCGAGTAAAAATTTATTATCCAAAGGCGTCAGTGGACAACTTAATTTAGCACAAAAATCTCTACTCATATAACTTCTATCCGCACCCGAATCAAATAAAACATAAGCAGATGTATTGTCAATAAGAAACGTACCCGTAACAAGCTCCGGGTCTTCCTGCGCTTCTGCAGCATTAATATTGAAAACTCTTCCAGGGCCTTGCCCATTAGTATTCCCTTGGTTTGGGCAATTTCTAATAATGTGGCCCGGTTTTCCACATTTATAACAAACTACATCGGCATTATTTGTTCCGACCTTATTTGTTTTTTATTTTTGTTGTTCTTTGGTCCGTAAACCTCACATTTTGCCGTGCCATGACCACTTCTTTTACACTTGGTGCAAACTGTTGTGCAAAACGCATTCGAATGGTACTCTGCACACCTGAAGCATGGTTGTTTCTGTTGTTTGTTGTTATTGAGGTTGTTGTTGGGATTGTTATTGTTATTGAAACGATTGTTGTAGTTGTTGTTGTTGGGACGTTTGTTGTAGTTATTGTTAGGATTGCAGTTATTGTTGCGATTGTTGTTGCGATTGTGGTTGTAATTGTTATTGTTGTTGTACTGGTGACTCTTGTCACCGTTTTCCTCCCACTTCCTCCTGAGTTGTTTCGTGTTGGCTTCTTCGGCCGCCTGTTCTTTAATTCTTCCCTCAATCTGATTTATGAGTTTATGAGCCATTCGACTTGCCTTTTGTATGGAAGCGGGCTCGTGTGAACTCACATCTTCTTGAATCCTTACTGGTAATGTGACAACCCGAAAATTTCCAACCAAATTTAAACTTTAATCTGTATATGTTTCCGACACGATAAGCAATATTTGTTAAGTTAAATTTCAAGAATTTTAAACTATATTCATACATTCATTCAACCTCGACCAAGTTCCAACGATTCACGAACCATTAAACGAATATGATTATATATGTATATGTGTATATATATTATAACTTGAAACATAAAAAAAATATTAGATTAAATACTTTATATGATTGTATCTGTTTCAAAATGTTTATCAATGGAATTAGAAGATAAGATCAAATGATTGAATTATCAGATATATTGAATTATGATTACAAGTCTCTGTTGAAAGACCCACGTTGATTTGAGAAATCTTTCCATTTTAACAATATTCGGAAAATGGTAAAGTGATTTATAAATAAGAACAAATTGTCAATCATTGAGAACTAGACAAAGGATAGTGGAAGATTGAATCTCATAAAGACTCGATTGATCTATTTAGTTTCAAACGTACAAAAACGTTTTCAGTTTAAAAAGAACTTTATTATTAAAATGTATATAACTTTTATAAATATCTAGAACCACTTTTGACAACTCATTACTTAACTAGTATGATAAAGATAACGATATTTATATTTTATTTTATTAAATATATATAACGATTTAAATTAATATTATATATATTTACATAGTTTTATACTTTTACTATACTTAAACTTTACCTTTACTTTACTTTAACTTTAATAATTCACTTTAATAATTCATACTTTAATAATTCACTTTAATAATTCATACTTTAATAATTCACTTTAATATTTCATACTTTAATAATTCACTTTAATAATTCAAAAATCTATTATAAATAGAATTCAATAGGTTTCATTATTTCATAGAAACTTGAAAATATTTTTCTCTAAACTCTCTCAATCGATTTACATATATATATTTACTCCGTATTATTTCAAGATATTATTAGTATACATAAAATATTACGACGGAGTGCTGTCCGAGTGGTTTCGAAATTGTTTTTCGAGTAGGATAGGATTAAGGAAATTATGGGTTATAGCTATGGAGGTGATTGAGTATGGTTCATGGGTATGCTCGTGAGGTCAATATAGTGTTTATCATTTCCGTTGCGTCTACGTACCTTTCCTGCAATATTGAATCTCAATATTGATACGTGAGTACTCATAATTTAACCTTTACATACTAATAGTGTATCCCTGACTAGTGCTCGAGTATTTAGGATTATGCATGCTTGTACTTTTGATATTGTCCTTAGACAGATTAGGTTGAATCTTGAATTAGTTACACTTGCGGTTGAGATAAGGTATAAGATATGCATGTCCTTGGAAAGCTAGCGAAAAATTAAGAACTTTTCCTTTAGATATCGAATGGTTTCGATGAACGGATTAGAAGTTATAATCAATTGAATTTTCGATATTTTTATTAAAAATGATTATTATTATCGTCGTTTTTATCGTCGTTCTAGTTTTATCTTATTATTATGATTATTATTATCTTTATCAATAAAAGGGATTTATCATTAAAAATTGTTATTTTTTTTATTATTACTATCGTTATTATCGTTAAAGTTATAATTAGTATTATTATTATTATCCAATTATTATTATTATTATTATTATTATTATTATTATTATTATTATTATTATTATTATTATTATTATTATTATTATTATTATTATTATTATTATTATTATCATTATTAATATATATATCATTATTTAAAAATGGTTATTGTTATTGTTATTATTATTATTACTATATTATCATTAAGATAATTATTAGTATTATCGTTAATAATGTTATAGTAACTATCATTATTAATATTAGTGTAATTAAAACAAATATTTGTAACACCTAATTATTTTGATTACTATTATTATCATTATTATGAACACGATATAAAAGACGATTAAAAGCTATTAAACGAAACGATTAGGAAATAATGAGTAAGAGTATCATGATGAAATTAAAATATTATAAGATATTGATTTAGATAAAATTATCGTTCTTATTATTTTTATCATTAATATTATTATTAAAAGTATCGTTACTATTAAAACTATCATTTTAACAAAAATTATCATTTTAATAGAAATGTCATTGTTACTATAAAATATCATTATTATTATTATTTTAAATAGAATTATTATTTTAAAGATAATATTAAAAATTATCTTAAATATTAAAGTTTTCATAATTAGAATTATCGTTTTATCATAATGTCATCTTAGTAATTATAAATATTGATATTTTTATAATAATAATAATTATTATAAAATAATACAACTTTTACTTACTATCATTATAGATATTATTTTATTAAATAAATATGTGATACAAACATATTTTACTACGTGTAATAACTTACTTTAATAATACCTATCATATTATCTTTATGATATTAAATGAACCCTATAAATTTTATTACTTAATATATATAAAAGTATATTTTATTATATAAATTTAATATAAAAGTTTATTTATTAATAAATAAATTATATTATTTACTCTAATAAATCTTTTAAAAATATTTAAAAATATAAAACGACGATATTTAAACTATATATTAATCATGTATAGATTTTTGGAAATTATTTTGAGTCAAATTTACTTTTGTTGACTTTTGCATATTAGTCTCGAGCATTAGGATTGTGGTACACTATGACTTGACCTAATTTGTTAGACAAATATTGACCAACACATAAATATATATAATTAATTTAGGTTCGTGAATCCGAGGCCAACCTTGCACTTGTTCAATGACGTTATATGTATTTTTACTACGAAATACAGTATGGTGAGTTTCATTATTCCCTTTTTATATACATTTTGGGCTGAGAATACATGCAAATGCTTCATTAACTGTTTTATAATATTTATATGTGTGAGTTTCATTACTCCCTTTTTATATATATTTTTGGGACTGAGAATACATGCGCTGCTTTTATAAATGTTTTACGATATAGACACAAGTAATCGAAACTACATTCTATGGTTGAATTATGAACGTCGAATATGCCCCTTTTTATTAAGTCTGGTAATCTAAGAATTAGGGAACAGACACCTTAATTGACGCGAATCCTAAAGATAGATCTATCGGGCCCAACAAGCCCCATCCAAAGTACAGGATGCTTTAGTACTTCAAAATTTATATCATGTCCGAAGGAGAATCCCGGAATGATGGAGATATTCTATATGCATCTTGTTAAGGTCGGTTACCAGGTGTTCACCATATGAATGATTATTTTTGTCTCTATTCATGGGACGTATATTTATGAGAACTGGAAATGAAATTCTTGTGGTCTATTAAAATGATGGAAATAAATGATTATGATAAACTAATGAACTCACCAACCTTTTGGTTGACACTTTAAAGTATGTTTATTCTCAGGTGTTAAAGAAATCTTCCGCTGTGCATTTGTTCATTTTAAAGATATTACTTGGAGTCTTTCATAGCATATTTTGAAGAACGTTACATTCGAGTCATTGAGTTCATCAAAGATTATTATTAAATCAAGTTATAGTTGGATAGTGGATATTATGAGATGGTATGCATGCCTGTCAATTTTCGATGTAAAGAAAATTTGTCTTTTAAAAATGAATGCAATGTTTGTAAAATATATCATATGGAGGTCAAATACCTCGCAATGTAATCAACTATTGTGAATCGTTTATAATGTATATGAACGGGTCCTTTCAGTTGGTATCAGAGCGGTGGTATTAGCGAACCAGGTCTGCATTAGTGTGTCTAACTGATAATTCGATAGGATGCATTAGTGAGTCTGGACTTCGACCGTGTCTGCATGTCAAAAGTTTTGCTTATCATTTTGTGTCGAAAATCAACTACTTATCATCCTCAGAAAATTACCTGCTTATCATTTTTAGTCTAAGACACGTCTTGCTGCATTGATTGCATGAATAATGTATAGACAAAAATTTATATCTTAGTATATCTGCTAAATCATATCTTATCGTATCTGTTACTTTAAACTTTGCCTGACATATCCCGCAAAGTCCTCCGTAATCTACGAAATCTTTTGATCTATATATATATATATATATATATATATATTTTATGTAATTAGAATACCATACGTTAGCCAAAATCATTTCATATCGAAAAAAAAATCCTTTATCCAATCGTACGAAATGGAATTCGTCATCAATTCAAGTCACTCAGATTCCGAAATGGAATCCCATTCAAGCTCCGAAAGCAGTGTGACCAGAATAGATCAACCAATCAGTCATCACCTATTCTGGATGAATTGGGGATGGGTTCGTAGCCTCCTCAATCATTGGAGACAAGAAGAAGGTGATCCCTTCCATCCACCACATTGCCCTCTTGACGAAGAACCTGAAGCACTTACCGGCGAACCTGTCCGAAACACCATTTTCTCGCTCATTTCCAGAGTATCTCATCACGATTATATATTACATCAAATTTTAGATTTTATTTATCCGCTCGTCTGAACCGACAATCACCCCGGTGTAATAGAAGAAGTCAACGAGCTTCGCGCTCGGGTAGTGGCTTTGGAGAATATGGTGCAGAGATTACAAACACCAGTAGCAGCATCAGCAGCATAACCAGTACCACCATCATCAACGCCAACAGTACCATTACCACCTCCAACCACAATCGCGTCGTAAACCTCAACTTCACAATCTGTCCCACGAGCATCAACGTCATACGCACCATAGATACCAAGGAGTACCAACAACAATAACTGACGAAGTATTAATTCATAACTTCATTGGAGAAACATTCCGCGGCTATTATGTAATCTCTAAAGTCTTAGAGATTATCTAATCTAGCCCTAACCATAAATCAGTTAAACGAACCAAAATGATAGAAGGAAGAGTAGAAACCCTGACAAAAATGGTGTGTGATTAACAAGCTAAACTTGCTTTACCAACAGCATCAGCAGTACCGTCAGCGTTACCAGCATCGTCAGTACCGTCAACATCCGAATCAACAACACAGATAACATCACAAACTCCGTCATGTAACAACCCAACCCGTTAACCGACCAAAAACGCAGCATAAAAAAAAAATTAAAACTGAGCTGTCCAGATGGGGTGCGCGGCGCGCACACCCACCTGTGCGCAGCGCGCACAGGGCCTGGCAGCCCGCTGTCCAAAAATTTTGTTTTACGCGAAAAGATCTTCGACTTCCCGAAATATTTAGACCAAACGCTTTTCACATCATTTTATATTAGTTAAAACTAACGCGTTCCAATAATAAAATGAGTTTTACAAGATCGGGCCCACATCGGCCATTTTACGACCTTCGTACAAAATACAAGTTTTCAACTACATGATTTTTAACACAAAATAAAGACCGAGCATGGCGATTGGGGATACGCTACCCAATCCTAATCAATCCAAAAGCAAGATCTTCTAAAGCAACTATGCGAGTCCACTAGTTCCCGCTTACCCGAGCCACCACATCCATGCAATCTATAAATGTAAACAACGAGAGGGTAAGCTAACGCTTAGTGAGTGAAAATATACTACATACATATATATGCATAAAATGGACACGCCACACAAATAATCAAATACCGCATACCGGAGCATCCAAGCATAAAGGCAAGCTAATCTAAGCATACCGTACGATCACTAAACAACAAGCTAAAATATGCATCAACAAACATAAGTTCACCAACGACGATGTGAACAACGCTAAGAAACTACACCCGGAGGGTTAGCTACATCACGACAACAAAACAATATATATATATATATATATATATATATATATATATATATATATATATATATATATATATATATATATATATATATATATATATATAACAATATATAAACGAATAAGGTTAACCCCTTAACCCATTACCGAATACCAAACACCACAATGAAGATTGGCCGAACAACCCGAGCCTTAGTGAATTCGCACAACCCGATATTCACTTCTTCACCAATTCAACAACCGAGGTTGGCCGAACTACCCGAGCCTTAGTGAATTCGCACAACCCGAGATTCACTACCTCATCACAAGATGACCGAACAACCCGAGTCATCATGAATCCGCACTACCCGAGGTTCACTTCTCCAACTCAAAACCCACGGTCACGGGATTATAAAATCCACCACATCGGGGTCATCCACATCGGGGTCATCCACATCACGACAATATCAACCCTCTGCCATTGGGGTTATATACTCCACATCACAAACACGTGTGATAACGTACACACAAAATGTGTACCTCGCCAAAGGTGGTCAACCAAAATGCACAACCGTGCCAATTGGACCTAAACGCAAGTCCATCAAAATCCACCTATATGTGAAGTGAGCTCTATAACCGAGAACCACTTCACCCGACCCGCACTCATCCTACACATACATATGCACATAGCATATTAACACTCACCTTGTCGCCTTGATGAATGCTTCTAAGTAATACGCAACACGTCAATGGAAAGTACCTATTCCATTATTACGAAACAAGCAACACAATTAGGGTTGACTTACAAACCAACCCAATTCGACACTTAGTGCAATTTCGACCCAAAAGCACTTCCAAGCACAAAACGCGCTCAAACTAACCAATAATCACTAACACTAGTGACAATGGTCCTAATATGCCAAGTTAACCCAATCATAAGTGTAAAACACTTATAATTCTCATAATCACCCATGAACCCTAATTTTGACCCAATTCCAAAATTAGTCTTTCAAATACACAAATGGGTTCTAACACATCCATAATCACTAAACCTAGTGATTAAACCCAATTACAAGTTCCAATCATAACCAATTTGTTCACCAACCCATAATCCACTAACAATAACAATAAACCCGATTACTAGCATCACTAAACCCACTCCATGAGTTTAAATGGGTTTCTTAACAATTTTAAGTTCAAACCCTAACTTGAATATCAAATCAAACAATGAAATTCGGAGTTAGAACTTACCACCACAACCAAAACAAAGCTAGGAACGAGGTGAACAACTTTAAAACCCGAGCTTTTGATCAAATCAAGCTCCTTCTTCACCAAAACCTCAAATCTCTCTCTAGACTTCCCTCTTTCTCTAAGAATGAATGAGAGTGTTTAGTGGATGTGAAAATGATCCAAAGTTGGATCCAAACCAACTGATAAAGCCTCACATCCGGCCTTAAGTGAAAAGACCAAAAAGCCCCTCATAAAACTCAAAATTAGAAAAAGACAGATTCTGTCGCTGGGCTAGTGCGCGGCGCGCACCCATGGGTGTGCGCAGCGCGCACCCATGTCTGGGCAGAATCTGGGCTTTGTTTAATTACGCAATGCTTCCTGCACTTTATGTAGCATAATTACACTTCCAAATAATAAATATTAGGGTCTTACAACTCTCCCCCACTTAGAATCGATCACGTCCTCGTGATCCTCGTTACTTAACCGAACGGACGACACTCCACGGTCCTCAAACATAAGTCCCAAACCGACTTTCCTAGGCAACTCTTCCCAATGAATCGCCTTAACAACTAATTTCGTCATTCGCAAATTATCAAATCCACCAATCCGAGCACTAAAACCATGCTCAATCCCTCACGTCGGGAAAAGCTCAACCAATCTCGAACCGAGATATCAACCCCTAGCATACCATAACAAGTACATCGCTAGTATCAACCGCATATCAGAATAAAGTCAACCATCTAAATCGACGAAGACCGAATAGAAGCGAATTCTTACGGATAACACAAATCACTAAACATCCCTTGTAGTGCGCAATACGACCAATACGCAACTACCGTAATCATAATCCAACGGCTAAAACTGATAGCGCCCGAAACGACTAAGGCAACGCTAAACTCAAGGTGTACAAAATCGACTATTGTCACACCCTTAACAACATGTGAGCGAAACACAGCTATCGCATCACTGATCTCACAACATGGTCCTCACGACCCCACCATCGGCGTATAAAACAACCGATAGATCACACCACACGGTCCTTACGACCCTACCATCGGTGTATAAAACAACTGATAGATCACACAACACAACATGGCCGAAACAACCCGAGCCTGAACACATATGGAGGATGGTCGAAACAACCCGAACCTTAGTGAATTCGCACAACCCGAAATTCACCTACCCAATCCATATATCTCACAACGAAATGACCGCACAACCCGAGTCATCGTGAATACGCACAACCCGATATTCACTACCACCGCCACATAGTATAACCGAGGATGGCCGTACAACCCGAGCCTTAGTGAATCCGTACTACCCGACATCCACTACCTCAAACTATGAGTCCAACCAACAGGGACAATCGTACTACCCGAAATATTGTGAATACGAACAACCCGATATTCACATCCCACAACACAACTCAGGAATGGTACTCGCATTTCCCACCGGTACTCGCATTTCCCGATAATGTTACACCATACCGACATAACACTACTCCCTTGATGAAGTCAGCGGACCCCGATGGTCCTGCTCCAAAAATCTCAACACCGGATGAAGTCAGCGGACCCCGAAGGTCATGCATCACCGATATCACACCTCGCTCATGATGAAGTCAGCGGACCCTAAAGGTCATGATTCATCAATCACCAATACCATGATGAAGTCAGCGGACTCCGAAAGTCATGCTTCATCAATCAACGCCCTTTTGGCCTCGAACGAAGAGTAGCGTAACATCGCGCTCTGCTACGCCATAGTGAATCCTAACGGATACCACTAACCATTCACACACTCGAACAAGAACCACCTATATCAAACATAGGCACAAAACAATAATTCTCTAGAAGAGAATCCGACACACACCTCCCTTAACCGAAGGATTTCACCTTGCTCACCAAACACGTCCATTATCTCTCAACGAGATTTACCACATTACCACCTCGGTGATAATTCAAATCCAAACCATAAGTACAATTTATCCGAAATTGTAATCTACCACAAATCGACCAAAACCAGGTCTCGACAACATTTTCCGGATCTACCAAAAGCATCATCCGAATCTCACACTAAAACTTCCTCGTGCGGGAGTGTAACTCCCCCACTTGGAACTACGTCCCATATCCACAACTCGTACAACCGTACAATGCTACCAAAGGTAGACTTTGCAAATGATTGGGTACACACGACCCATCACCATTCCTTGCTCTAACCTTGAGCATACGAAGGATTTTAATCTATCCTTAAACACTTCAAACGAAAAGTGTACCACAATTACACAACTACACTCTCGCAATCATCCAATTGCTATAGCTTGTCAACTTCACCTAGTCACTCATGTACTTAAGGGTTTCACCTAGTCACTCTAAGTACAATGTAACCACAATACAATCGGAGTTGAACACCACGCTAGTAGGTATGAAAGAGGCACCTAATTTCGCGTCACGTAGACTCCTTTACCAACATACATCGAGATTCAAAACACTCGATCTCAAGGGTTCCAACCACCCGACGAACCTCACGGTTCACCAATCTCAACACAAAAGCGTACACGCGCTTATCAACCGAACACCAAAACCCATTTCTATGGTTTGGTAGAAATATTTCCCAAATACTAAGGAATGCTTGGTTACACCAAGTCTTACGCCCTTCGCCCATTAATCAAAACGTCACCACAAGGTACTTCCATTAGGAACGTCACCCATAACAATAACATGCAAAACACTATGCACCCACAAATCTGAACGCATCGACACATAAATAAATATTCAAAGGGCATATTTATTAAAATGAAACGTACTCAACGTCTCCTTGCGGCGTTCGCCGCCGCCAACTCTGGACAATCTGGCTTGCGATGTCCCTCTTTATGACAATAGTAGCACATTCCGTCATCACTCTTCGGCATTGTGCATTCCCACAACTTGTGGCCCCTAGCACCACAATTGAAACATCTAGGCGCATGAGAACTCGTCGAACCTTTCTCCACATTACTCGCACCTGCACCCTTAGTTTTCTTACTTGGAGCACCATACGAATCAACTCTTCTTTTACTTGAAAGCTCCCTAACTTTTGATCGCGAATGTGATTCGAAACCCCTAGCCATGTTAAATAACTCCGCAAACGAGTTCACTTGGCCAATGCTAATTTTGCCCTGCAAATCATCATTCAAAGTCCGATAGAAATCTTCTATCAACATCCGATCATTCCCAATATACTCCGGGCAGAAACGAGCCTTCGACATAAAGGCCGTCTTTAGAGTATTCAAGTCCATTGTTCCTTGTTGCAAATTTCGCAAATCATTTCGCATTTCTGACAAATCGGCTGAAGTCCGGAATTTCTCGAAGAATTCCTTCTTAAACTCGTCCCACGATAACGCCATAAACGGTTCACCACCAACAAGATCAATCTTACCATCCAACCAATCCTTTGCCCTACCCTGCAACAAACTAGTAGCGAGTCTTGTCCTCTTCTCGGAAGGACATTCAATCGTGCGAAAACACCCTTCGACATCCGAGATCCAAGTGGTGCTTACCAAGGGATCTGGTTTCCCATCGTACATCGGAGGTTTAGTCCTCATGAAACTCTTAAGACACCGGTCCATTTCACTACTACCCCGAAATTCGGAATACCTCCTATCCATTCTTTCTTCCAACGCACTCATTTGCTCCACAACGGCGGCCGCAACTCTAGTATTAACTCCTCATCATTCGTCTCGATCTCGTTTCGCGTCGCCATTCTAAAGAATGTAAAACGATTAGTCCACGAACGTATAAAACCATACGCACCACACCGCCCCATCTTGCTAAACACTCGTCGTACATCACTTGTTAGACATGATTTGCACCCGTAATAAGGTTTGCAAGTCCTTATTACGCACACACGCCGTATCGACTTGTTAGTACAACGACTGTAGTGACCTGATGTGGTAGCGGAGGGGTACGTGATAGTACTATATTTTACTACGAAATACGTTACAAATTACACAAGTTTTAATTATTTATTTACAAAATGGATATACCTAAACCTTGCTACAACACTATAGGCAGTATACCTAATCGTAGAGTAGTATAGTTTTTAGTAAGTCCGGTTCGTTCCACAGGGAGCGGGCTTATTGCACACTATATTTTTAAACAACTATATTTGTACAAAATATATATAATTATATATAATAATATATAAAAGGGGGTTTACCGTTTAATGACCGGTTTGTCGATTTATATTTTAAGCGAAGCGTATAGTAAATGATGATATTTAAATAACAATAAAATAAATAACAATAATTAAAATAAAAGTACGAGAAAAAATGAAATAAAATATATTATGCTTATTTAAACTTCCGTAACCATGATGGTTGACGTGTTGATTTTAGTTTTATGCCCATGGGTTAATTGTCCTTTGTCCTGGATTATTTAATATGTCCGTCTGGTTTTTGTCCATAACAGTCCATCAGTCATAAATATAAAGTGCGAGTGTCCTCGTCAAATTATTATTATACCCGAAGTTAAATATTCCAACTAATTGGGGATTCGAATTGTAACAAGGTTTTAATACTTTGTTTAATGAATACACCAGGTTATCGACTGCGTGTAAACCAAGGTTTTACTACTTTGTTAACAATTACACCAATTACCCTTGAATGTAATTTCACCCCTGTTTTAATTATTCTAGTGGCTATTAATCCATTCCCGTGTCCGGTTAAATGAACGATTATTCGTACATATAAATACCCCGCCCATCGTGTCCGATTGAGTGTATATGGTAATTTATAGGGACGCCCAATTGTAAATATTTATATTAACATTAACAAACTATCATTTAGTTAAACAAATATAAAGCCCATTAATAGCCCATAGTCTCATTTCCACAAGTGTCGTTCTTTTGTCCAAACCCCAATTATGGTACAAAGCCCAATTACCCAATTTTAGTAATTAGCCCAACATCATGATTACTTCGGCTCAAATAAGCATAATAATAACTTAGTTACGAGACATTAATTTAAAAAGGAGAACATAACTTACATTGAGTATTTATCGCGTAGTGTTACACGGACAGAATTTCGACTTCAAAAACCCGTAAAATAACCTTTACATAACCCGAACTAATCTAATATAACACTAATCTATACTATATATATATATATATATATATATATATATATATATATATATATATATATATATATATATATATATATATATATATATATATATATATATATATTATATATTTATTTATTTATTATCTTACGGAGTATTATTATTATATTTAAACTCGGCAGAATTCGCGACCTTTTATAGGGATTCTGAAATTTTTGTGCTCCGCGAGTCGCGGCACTTTGTGCCTGAGAACTCCGCGAGTCGCGGGGATATGGAATATAGCTCACACCCCTTTGGATCTTCTTTGCCGACGTTTTATATATATAAATATAAAATATAAATAATTAATATAATTATTTATATATTATATTATATTCTTGTGCATAGTAGACTTGTAATTTTTAGTCCGTTGCGTCGGGCGTTGATAGTTGACTCATGTCCTGGTTCCGGATTTTCGAACGTCCTTGCGTACAATTTAATATCTTGTACTTTGAGTTTTGTAACTTGTACTCTTATCTTTTTTAGACGTTCTTCATCAATAATTTGAACCACTTGGATTGTATCTTGTATATTTGAGCTTTTTGGTCATTTGCGTCTTCAAATCATCATTTTCGCCTTTTGTCTTCGCACTTATTTAATATAAACGATTACAACTTAAAATAGGACAATTACAACTAAATAATTTACATATTGAGAGGATATTGCTACTAAATATATGTTCATTTGGAGCACTATCAAATATTCCCACACTTGAACGTTGCTTGTCCTCAAGCAATACAGAATTTGAAATAAAAACATACATGAATTACTTTTTTATTCATCACACTTTGTACATTAGTGATTTTGATATGGTGGTATAAACAATGATAGTAACGATAGAACCATGGTTAAAGGTGGGTGTGTCATCCACAGTTGCCTCGGATTTAGGTCAACGACACTTGCAATCAAATAGCCGATTTACTTTCGGTTTCCAAAGCAAAGTGCACATTTGAAAGGCGGTTTACAGTCCTACATGAGTATGAAAATGTAGATCCTTAAGGAAATTGGATCTTTATGAAAACATTTGATCTTTTGAAAATTCAATCTAGCTTTTACCCTAGATAAATTTTCCGGAATAACCCTTCACCGGTGTTTGCAAAATATTTTTGTGGGTTTTGTGGGTTTCAGATTTGAAAATTTTAGCTCAAAACTTATGGTTTTGTGTCACCCACTTGCTAACCTTGTATTAGGAAAGCAACACGTCCAGTTTACTTGCTCCGTATATTACCTTTCGGTAAACTACCGTCCGGTTGTAAAGGAAAGCGTTGAACAAGCAACTGTTAAGGCAATGTCCCCTGACATGCTTTTAATTATGGTCTATAACGTGTCGGATGCTATTACTATCCTTTGTAGGAGCAATAGTAAAGATCATCCTATGATTTTTCGGTCTGGCACAAGGTCCTGTCTTTGACCACTATGCAATCACCGTTCTTACGGTTGACACCCGATTTAGTTCAGGTGACCTAATGAATTCCAGGTGAATTCCTAGGATTTTACGTTCAATGGTAATGAACGCATTGAAAATAGGGTTTTCAGAAAACAAATCGGTTTGTAATTTTGATCAAAATATTTTCTCGTTTAAGCTCGAGTTTAGATATCATTGAATTCCATGAGTTTGTAATTCTCAATCTTTAAGGTCAATCTCTAGGATTGAGTAATATCAGTCTTAAAAGCTGATTTTTAATCTTTAAGGAGATTATCCTTTCTGGGGATCTGATTCATTAGTCTTATCCAGCTAATTTGCACGGTGCCCCCCCATTGTACGAGATAAATCCTTCTCATGGTTAGGATAAATCTGACCACTTGGCGACCCTGTTTAATGCTGAGGTCCGTGGATTTCCTGCTGATTTTAGAGATGACTTTTCTAGATTTTTCGTCAACCTACAGCTGGTCTGGACGACAACTTCATGACCTAAATCAAGAAGCGCGTGTCTTTTTCGGAAGACTTTACTTCCTTTTAATGATGGAATTGATTCATCGTGTAGATCCATCTTTTCTTTCAAATATATTACAGTAAATCGGGTAAAACAGTTAATTTAGTCCAAAACAAAAGCACCTGCAATAACTTTACAGAAACATGTGATATATAGTTTTTAATTGAATAACTTGGTACATTCTCCCCACACTTAGTTTCTTTCTTTGCCTTTTTATTCTCCTTTATTCCGTTTTAAATGAATTCAATCGTTTTAGGGTGTTTCTCAATTTATGTCCTTTTCGAGGTAACAATAATTTCGGTATTAACACCTAGTTTTCACCGTTCATAAATATATATAAACATGATTTTAAATTCATTTAGTTGAAATTTTTTTTTTTTAAAATTTTCACAAAATTTGGCAAATAAAACCAAGTGTAAACCCGAGAGAATTTATAACCCTTCCCCACACTTAAGATCATGCAATGCCCTCATTTGCATGAAATCAGACTATAATTATAAATTCATGAGGGTGATTAGTGTAGAAAGTAGTTAAAGATACCATAAAATTGCAGGATGATAGATGGTGCACCTCATCGTTCATTCCTTCTTGTTTTATCACACATGTTTTTCTTCAAAAACGGTTGCTTTTCTGAACTGTTTGATAATTTTTGAAAATGCGTCTTTTACCCTAATCGTGCATTTTTATTAACGAGTTATGCACTAACCCGAACCCCTAATTTAACGTTAAGTGGGGTTAAACTTCCCCACTCTTAGCTGACGACATGTGAAGTCGGTAGAATAAGTTCCACGAATTAGAGTAGTGAGCCAGTTATTTACATCTCGGGTGGTGTATAATATATCAATGGGTTTAAAGTTTAGACTCGCCCGATTGTTACTACTTAATTCTTTTTTAAGTGTAGCTTTTAGTAAATGGATATGTCTCTTTTCTGGTTCTTGGTCAAATGGATCGATATACACCGACATACATATTATAGGGTGGACAATTTCTAACGTTTCCTTCCTTTTATTCTCGACGTCAAAGTTTTCACCTCTATTACCCAATTGGGTGAAATTCAAGGTGTCATTATCTATTACAGCTCGTAGTTCATTTCCGGTGGATGACTCGTCTATTGAGAATATTGGGTTGGAAGGTTGTGGAATGGTGAAGTTCGGTTTGGCCTTGGGGGTAAAATTTTCAACGTTATCGTATTCCCAAGAGTACCAATTTGTTACCCTTACTTCTTCTTTATCCATTGATGGATCGATGATTTCTTCGGTAGAGGCTAATGTGTCGATATGTTGTGAAATTGGTAAGACTGAATAAAAAGTATCATCGGGATAGTTGATGATTTCGGAGCTCTCGAATTCATCAAAATTCGATGATATGAGATTTTCTTGCACGCGACTCCTCAGATCAACATGTGTGTAGTCTGATAGAGTTTCAGCTTGCCGGTTTACAAACTCTCTCATTTGTTCATTTTGAGCATTGAGTTCTTCGAGTTTGATTTTCATATTGTCTAATAAATTTTCAGACACGTAATTTTCCTCATCTACTGGTTGTTGAGTTTGGATATATTCTTGGAAATAATCCCAATTTGAATTGTATTCTTTATAATCATTCCATTCAGGTTCCGTGGGTGCGTAATTTTTCATAGGAACGTAATAATAACATTCTGATGTTGAGTGATAATCTCCACAGATTTCACAACCAGTTATTGTTTCGTCATTCGTGATCCAAGATTGACCGAACGAATTATCATCAACACCCATTTGAGAGTATTGATTTAATTGATTTTGGATATCAAAAAGAGTTTCCATAGCCTTGTTTTCA
Organism: Rutidosis leptorrhynchoides; assembly: GCF_046630445.1. Classification (NCBI taxonomy): domain Eukaryota; kingdom Viridiplantae; phylum Streptophyta; class Magnoliopsida; order Asterales; family Asteraceae; genus Rutidosis; species Rutidosis leptorrhynchoides. Next base: position 613,892,272 of record NC_092333.1, on the reverse strand, counting down.
AAATTTTCCATTTTATTGCGATGGCCAAATTTTAGCTACAATGTGGTGCATTTACTAATTATCCTATTAGTTATAAAAATAGAAAAACTTATATAAGTTGTCCAATTAATAGACTTTTCTGCTTTTGCTCACGTTTCGAATAGCCAAAAGATGCAGCAGGGAGCCAGAACCCTTTAAATCGGAAGCTCACAACTCAGCCACTAACAAATCCAACTATTACTACGAAGCAGAAAATTGCCAACGTCCATTAATTTAACCACTTAAATAATTTTTCTTTCTGTTTGAGATATTAGATAAGAAATAGAGAAAATTTCTAAGTCCTAAAAACTAAAGCGTCGAGAAATAAGAAAGAAAAAGAATGCGCGTCGAAAAACGTCGAAAAATAAAAATAAGAAAATAGCGCGTCGTAACTTAAAAAGGAATTAAAAACTAAGAATTAAAAGTTGCGTCTAAAAATATTAAAGCTTAAAAGAAAAACTATATCCCAAATGGTAATAACTTAAAAAGATACTAAAATATAAAAACGGCGTCGCAAAATTCTAAAGCACCTAAATCTTAGTCTAAAGAAAAAGCACTTAAGGGATTTTACGGCAAAGCCTAAAAATCTAGAAGTAAAAATAACTATGGCAAAAACTAAGTTTAAAACTAAATATGAGCTAAAAATACAAATATTACGCTAAAACGATTAAAAAGGGACAAAATATAAAAATATACAAAAAGTTGTAAAAAGTACAATTTTTATAAAAATATTATTTTTATATTATTTATTTATTAAAACTATTAATTTTACATATAATAAAACTAATTAAAATTTAAAATACAATTTAATTAAAAAAAACTTAAACTAATTATAATAATTAAACTAATTAGGGTTTATTAATAATAATAATAATAAAATCTGTAATTAATGTGAAATTAGGGTTCTGTGTACCCGTGTCAGAGTGTCTTCGCGAGTCGCGGTAATCGATGCAGCAAACCCCGCGAGTCGCGGGGTTCCAAAATTCAACTCTGGTACAGTTTTTAATTCGACGTGTTTTTTTTTTTTTTTTTTTTTTTTTTAATATATTTATACAAATATATATTAAAAATATAGCGTTTCGCCAAGTCCCCGGCAGCGGCGCCAAAAACTTGATGTGGTAGCGGAGGGGTACGTGATAGTACTATATTTTACTACGAAATACGTTACAAATTACACAAGTTTTAATTATTTATTTACAAAATGGATATACCTAAACCTTGCTACAACACTATAGGCAGTGTACCTAATCGTAGAGTAGTATAGTTTTTAGTAAGTCCGGTTCGTTCCACAGGGAGCGGGTTATTGCACACTATATTTTTAAACAACTATATTTGTACAAAATATATATAATTATATATAATAATATATAAAAGGGGGTTTACCGTTTAATGACCGGTTTGTCGATTTATATTTTAAGCGAAGCGTATAGTAAATGATGATATTTAAATAACAATAAAATAAATAACAATAATTAAAATAAAAGTACGAGAAAAAATGAAATAAAATATATTATGCTTATTTAAACTTCCGTAACCATGATGGTTGACGTGTTGATTTTAGTTTTATGCCCATGGGTTAATTGTCCTTTGTCCTGGATTATTTAATATGTCCGTCTGGTTTTTGTCCATAACAGTCCATCAGTCATAAATATAAAGTGCGAGTGTCCTCGTCAAATTATTATTATACCCGAAGTTAAATATTCCAACTAATTGGGGATTCGAATTGTAACAAGGTTTTAATACTTTGTTTAATGAATACACCAGGTTATCGACTGCGTGTAAACCAAGGTTTTACTACTTTGTTAACAATTACACCAATTACCCTTGAGTGTAATTTCACCCCTGTTTTAATTATTCTAGTGGCTATTAATCCATTCCCGTGTCCGGTTAAATGAACGATTATTCGTACATATAAATACCCCGCCCATCGTGTCCGATTGAGTGTATATGGTAATTTATAGGGACGCCCAATTGTAAATCTTTATATTAACATTAACAAACTATCATTTAGTTAAACAAATATAAAGCCCATTAATAGCCCATAGTCTCATTTCCACAAGTGTCGTTCTTTTGTCCAAACCCCAATTATGGTACAAAGCCCAATTACCCAATTTTAGTAATTAGCCCAACATCATGATTACTTCGGCTCAAATAAGCATAATAATAACTTAGTTACGAGACATTAATTTAAAAAGGAGAACATAACTTACATTGAGTATTTATCGCGTAGTGTTACACGGACAGAATTTCGACTTCAAAAACCCGTAAAATAACCTTTACATAACCCGAACTAATCTAATATAACACTAATCTATACTATATATATATATATATATATATATATATATATATATATATATATATATATATATATATATATATATATATATATATATATATATATATATTATATATTTATTTATTTATTATCTTACGGAGTATTATTATTATATTTAAACTCGGCAGAATTCGCGACCTTTTATAGGGATTCTGAAATTTTTGTGCTCCGCGAGTCACGGCACTTTGTGCCTGAGAACTCCGCGAGTCGCGGGGATATGGAATACAGCTCACACCCCTTTGGATCTTCTTTGCCGACGTTTTATATATATAAATATAAAATATAAATAATTAATATAATTATTTATATATTATATTATATTCTTGTGCATAGTAGACTTGTAATTTTTAGTCCGTTGCGTCGGGCGTTGATAGTTGACTCATGTCCTGGTTCCGGATTTTCGAACGTCCTTGCGTACAATTTAATATGTTGTACTTTGAGTTTTCTAACTTGTACTCTTATCTTTTTTAGACGTTCTTCATCAATAATTTGAACCACTTGGATTGTATCTTGTATATTTGAGCTTTTTGGTCATTTGCGTCTTCAAATCATCGTTTTCGCCTTTTGTCTTCGCACTTATTTAATATAAACGATTACAACTTAAAATAGGACAATTACAACTAAATAATTTACATATTGAGAGGATATTGCTACTAAATATATGTTCATTTGGAGCACTATCATGACTCGAACTTTTCCATGTTTATATATATTAATTGAGATTGATATTTACATGATTAAATGTTTCCAACATGTTAAGCAATCAAACTTGTTAAGACTTGATTAATTGAAATATGTTTCATATAGACAATTGACCACCCAAGTTGACCGACGATTCACGAACGTTAAAACTTGTAAAAATGACATGACGATATATATATGGATATACATATGGTTAACATGAGATTATGATAAGTAATTATCTCCATAAGTATATTAACAATGAGTTATATACATATAAACAAGACTACTAACTTAAGGATTTCGAAACGAGACATATATGTAACGATTATCGTTGTAACGACATTTAAATGTATATATATCATATTAAGATATATTAATATATCATAATATCATGATAATATAATAATTTAACATCTCATTAGATATAATAAACAATGGGTTAACAACATTAATTGAGATCGTTAACTTAAAGGTTTCAAAACAACACTTACATGTAACGACTAACGATGACTTAACGACTCAGTTAAAATGTATATACATGTAGTGTATTTAGATGTATTAAAATACTTTTGGAAGACTTCAAGACATATATCAAAACACTCATACTTAACGAAAATGGTTACAGTTACTTTCCCATTCTTTTCTTTCATCAAGAATTCTAGTCGTATTCTTACCCGTATTATACACAGCTTCAAAACGTACTTACTATGGGTATATACCAATAGGAACTAGCATGGGATTCCACTCTTGATTATGTCATGTATGACTAATCAATTTTAACTTCTACCATGAGCTAGTCAACTAACTAGAACTCCTTTTAACCCCACTCACCACTCACCAATTACCACTCATCATTCACTCCATTTCACTTCTAATTCTCTTTCTAATTCTCTCTCAACACACCCACACTATTATGAACGTATTTTTCCAGTATTTAATCATCATCTTCATCAAAAATCACTTCAAGAATCAAGCTATAATCATCATAGGAAGAACACTTCAAGAACACTTCAAAAATCCCTTCAAGTTTACTAATTTACTTCCAAGCTTTCTAATCCATTCCAGTAATCATCTAAGATCAAGAAACCTTTGTTATATACAGTAGGTTATCTTTCTTATTCAAGGTAATATTCATATTCAAACTTTGATTCAATTTCTATAACTATAAACTATCTTAATTCGAGTAAAAATCTTACTTGAACTTGTTTTTGTGTCATGATCCTACTTCAAGAACTTTCAAGCCATCCAAGATCCTTTGAAGCTAGATCATTTCTTGTCACTTCCAGTAGGTTTACCTACTAAACTTGAGGTAGTAATGATGTTCATAACATCATTCGATTCATATATATAAAACTATCTTATTCGAAGGTTTAAACTCGTAATCACTAGAACATAGTTTAGTTAATTCTAAACTTGTTCGCAAACAAAAGTTAATCCTTCTAACTTGACTTTTAAAATTAACTAAACACATGTTCTATATCTATATGATATGCTAACTTAATGATTTAAAACCTGGAAACACGAAAAATACCGTAAAACCGGATTTACGCCGTCGTAGTAACACCGCGGGCTGTTTTGGGTTAGTTAATTAAAAACTATGATAAACTTTGATTTAAAAGTTGTTATTCTGAGAAAATGATTTTTATTATGAACATGAAACTATATCCAAAAATTATGGTTATACTCAAAGTGGAAGTATGTTTTCTAAAATGGTCATCTAGACGTCGTTCTTTCGACTGAAATGACTACCTTTACAAAAACGACTTGTAACTTATTTTTCGGACTATAAACCTATACTTTTTCTGTTTATATTCATAAAATAGAGTTCAATATGAAACCATAGCAATTTGATTCACTCAAAACGGATTTAAAATGAAGAAGTTATGGGTAAAACAAGATTGGATAATTTTTCTCATTTTAGCTACGTGAAAATTGGTAACAAATCTATTCCAACCATAACTTAATCAACTTGTATTGTATATTATGTAATCTTGAGATACCATAGACACGTATACAATGTTTCGACCTATCATGTCGACACATCTATATATATTTCGGAACAACCATAGACACTCTATATGTGAATGTTGGAGTTAGCTATACAGGGTTGAGGTTGATTCCAAAATATATATAGTTTGAGTTGTGATCAATACTGAGATACGTATACACTGGGTCGTGGATTGATTCAAGATAATATTTATCGATTTATTTCTGTACATCTAACTGTGGACAACTAGTTGTAGGTTACTAACGAGGACAGCTGACTTAATAAACTTAAAACATCAAAATATATTAAAAGTGTTGTAAATATATTTTGAACATTGATGTTTTAGTAGAGTGGTATAAAAATACTATTAAATTTTACAAGAAATACTATTAAATACGATACAATTTTACACAAGATATTTATTTATTTAGAGAATGGATATACTTAAACCTTGCTACAACACTTATAGGCAGTGTACCTAATCGTACAGTAGTGTAGTTTTTAGTAAGTCCGGTTCGTTCCACAGGGAATCTTTTTAAACAAAGCTTAACGCTATATTAGTTTACTTTTATAAAAATACAAATATATATATAAGTAATATTATTATTATAAAGGGGGTTTTTACCGTTTAATGACCGGTTTGTCGATTTTAAAACTTTAGTCACAGTTAAAACCAAATGTAAAATATTAAAAATAAATACAAGACTTAAATTAAAGCGTAAAGTAAATAACGATAATGAAATTGCGAATAATAAAAGTGCGATAAAATAAACTTGCGATAATTAAAAAGTACGATAATTAAAAGTGCAATAAAATAAAATAACAATAAAAATGCGATAATTAGAAGTGCAATTAAATATAAAATAAAGGAAATTAAATATGAAATAAAAGAATTATGCTTATTTAAACTTCCGTATTCATGATGGTTGACGTGTTGATTTTAGTTTTATGCCCATGGGTTAATTGTCCTTTGTCCTGGATTATTTAATATGTCCGTCTGGTTTTTGTCCATAACAGTCCATCAGTCATAAATATAAAGTGCGAGTGTCCTCGTCAAATTATCCTTATACCTGAAGTTAAATATTCCAACTAATTGAGAACTTAAACTGTAACAAGATTTTAATACTTTGTTTAATAATTACACCAGGATGTCGACTGAGTGTAACCCAAGGTTTTAATATTTTGTTATCAATTATACCAAGTGTCCTTGTACATAATTTCACCCCTGTTTTAATTATTCTAGTGGCTATTAATCCATTCCCGTGTCCGGTTAAATGAACGATTATTCGTACATATAAATACCCCGCCCATCGTGTCCGATCGAGTGTATATGGTAATGTATAGGGACGCCCAATTGTAAATCTTTATATTAACATTAACAAACTATCATTTAGTTAAACAAATATAAAGCCCATTAATAGCCCATAGTCTAATTTCCACAAGTGTCGTTCTTTTGTCCAAACCCCAATTATGGTACAAAGCCCAATTACCCAATTTTAGTAATTAGCCCAACATCATGATTACTTCGGATTAAATAAGCATAATAATAACTTAGCTACGAGACATTAAATTAAAAAGGTTGAACATAACTTACAATGATTAAAAATAGCGTAGCGTTACACGGACAGAATTTTGACTTACACCCTTACAACATTCGCTAACATACCCTTATTATTAGAATTAAAATTAAAATTAAAATTATAATATATATATATATATATATATATATATATATATATATATATATTTTTACGATATAGATAGAGAGATGGATATATGATGGATTGAAAAATGATCAGAATTCGGTTGGCTTTATAGGGAGTTTCAAACTTTGGGTCTCCGCGACTCGCGGCCCATTTTGCCTTCAAACTCCGCGAGTCGCGGAATTTGTAAATACAGCTCACCAGCTTTTGGCTCTTTGTTTGCCGACGATTTATTTTATAAATATAATATATATATATAATTAATATAATTAATTATATATTATATTATATTTATATATATAATTAACTTGTAATTTTTAGTCCGTTGCGTCGAGCATTGAGAGTTGACTCTGATCTCGGTTCCGGATTTTCGAACGTCCTTGCGTACAATTTAATATCTTGTACTTTGCGTTTTGAATCTTGTACTCTTGTAATTTCGAGACGCTTCTTATCAATAATTGGAACCTCTTTGATTGTCTTTTGTACTTTTGAGCTTTTTGGTCGTTTGCGTCTTCAATTCCTCGAATCTGTCTTTTATCTTCACCTTTTATTATTTAAACGAATATCACTTGTAAATAGAACAATTGCAACTAAAAGCTTGTCTTTCTTGAGGAATAATGCTATGAAATATATGTTCGTTTTTAGCATTATCAAATATTCCCACACTTGAGCGTTGCTTGTCCTCAAGCAATATCGTCTTGAAATACTAGAATCACTTCTTTATTCTTCACACTTTGTACATCAGTGATTTCTATACGGCGGTATAAACAATGGTAGTAACGATATGGTTTACAGTCCCACATGACTATAAAAATTTAGATCCATTAAGGAAATTGGATCTTTATGAAAACATTTGATCTTTTGAAAATTAAATCTAGTTTTTACCCTAGATAAGTTTTCCAGAATAACCCTTCACCGGTATTTGCAAAATATTTTTGTGGGTTTGGTGGGTTTCAGATTTGAAAATTTTAGCTCAAAACTTATGGTTTTGTGTCACCCACTTGCTAACCTTGTATTTGCAAAGCAACACGTCCAGTTTACTTGTCCCGTATATTACCTTTCGGTAAACTACCGTCCGGTTGTAAAGGAAAGCGTTGAACAAGCAACTGTTAAGGCAATGTCCCCTGACATGCTTTTAATTATGGTCTATAACGTGTCGGACGCAATTACTATCCTTGGTAGGAGCAATAGTAACGCTCATCCTTATAATTTTTCGGTCTGGCACAAGGTCCTGTCCTTGACCATGCTATGCAACCACCGTTCTTACGGTTGACACCCGATTTGGTTCAGGTGACCTAATGAATTCCAGGTGAATTTCTAGGATTTTACGTTCAATGGTAATGAACGCATTAAAAATGGGTTCTCAGAAAACAAATCGGTTTATAATTTTGATCAAAATATTTTCTCGTTCAAGCTCGAGTTTAGATATCATTGAATTCTATGAGTTTGTAATTCTCAATCTTTAAGGTCAATCTCAAGGATTGAGTAATATCAGGCTTAAAAGCTGATTTTTGATCTTTTAAGGAGATTATCCTTTCTGGGGATCTGATTCATTAGTCTTATCCAGCTAATTTGCATGGTGCCCCCCCATTTTACGAGATAAATCCTTCTCATGGTTAGGATAAATCTGACCACTTGGCGACCCTGTTTAATGCTGAGGTCCGTGGATTTCCTGCTGATTTTAGTGATGACTTTTCTAGATTTTTCGTCAACCTACAGCTGGTCTGGACGACAACTTCTTGACTTAAATCAAGAAGCGCGTGTCTTTTTCGGAAGACTTTACTTCCTTTTAATGATGGAATTGATTCATCGTGTAGATCCATCTTTTCTTTTCTTTCATCGGGTAAAACAGTTTAGTTTAGTCCAAAGCAAAAGTATTTTCAATTATTTGTACAAAAATATGTGATATATGTTTTGAATAACTTGGAGAATTTTCCCACACTTGGCTTTTATTTTCCTTTTTATCGTCCTCTATTCCATTTTAAATGAATTTTAACATTTTGGTTTGTTTTTCAATTTATGTCCTTTCCGAGGTTACAATAATTTCGGTGTTAAAACCTAGTTTTATCGTTCATAAATATGTATAAACATGATTTTGAGTTCATTTAATTGAAAATTTTGAAAAATTTTACTAGAATTGGATAGTCAGTATATAAGACTAGGGCTGTTCTTTATTATCAGAGAGCACTAGATTCTAATACAACTACTGCTTTACTAGTATTTTTAATGGTAACCAAGTGTATAAAGTAAAAATTTTAAAATCCGAAAGAATTTAACCCCTTCCCACACTTAAGATCTTGCAATGCCCTCATTTGCAAGAAATCAGTAACAATTTAAATTATGAGGGTGATTTGTGTGAAAATGATTAAATTTTACCAAAGTTTCCAAATATATTGGCGTTTGTTTGCTGAATGATAAATGGTGCACATCATTTGTTCATTCCGTCTTGTTGTTATTTCACATATATTTTGCATCTTGTCGTCAAAATTAGTTGCTTTTGTTGAACTTAATGCCAGTCTTTGAAAATGCGTTGTTTTACCCTGTTGTGTACATAAGATAAACTGCAAACATATATACATATTTTTGAAGTTTGGTATATTACCCCACATTCAAAAATTATTAAAATCTAAGAATAAAAGTTAGAAAATTATAAAAACTATTACAATATTAACATAAGTATTAAACGTATTACAAATTACAAAATAAATAAAACTACGTAGACTAGGGATGATACTGGTACCAATAGGGGTTCCATGCATAACCATAGGTGCTATAAAATGCTTCGGCAGGGTTATACGTAAGATACGGTGGTTGCATCTCTATAGACCAGGGAGGGAATATGGGTTTTGGTGTAGGAATATAGTTTCTACCTATATGTTGGCAATGAGCTATGATTTGGTTTTGATGAACTTGCCAATCTTCAAATGCTCTCTGTCTAGCATTTTGGTACTCCTGTGAAGCTATAAACCTTTGCATTTCTTGCATTTCATTTCCCCCTCCTACATTACCTTGCTGTTGGTTTCTCTCAACTTGTGGATGTCTACCATGGTATTGTACTGCGGCGTTATTTCGCCTCTTCAAAACTTTCGCACCATGGTATATATTTAAACCTATTGTATCGCGGGGTTCTGGTTCTTCGACTAATAATCCCCCCCGACTTATATCCACACCGAGATATTCAGCAATCAAAGTAATAAAAATACCACCTCCTATTATGCTATGCGGTCTCATCCCCCTAACCATAGCTGATAAATAATAACCCACACAATAAGGTATACTTACAGCGCTTTGTGGGTCTCGAATACACATATGGTAAAACAAATCATGTTCATTTACCTTTTCCTTGTTCTTACCTCTTTGTGTAATTGAATTAGCTAAAAACCTATGAATCACTCTTAATTCAGCTCTATCTATATCCAAATAAGAGTAATTTCCCCCTTTGAATCGGTGATGGCTTGTCATTTGACTCCATACACCGCGTGTATCAAAATTTTCATCTATCTTTCTACCATTTAGTATCAACCCTGTACAATCGGCAGATGCTAACTCCTCAGGCGTATATATACGTAAAGCCTGAGCCATGTCTAGTAAAGACATGTGGCGCATCGAACCTCCTAACAAAAATCTAATAAAAGATCGATCGGTTAAACTAGCTACCCGATCATTTAATTCTATACTACACAACAATTCTTCACACCATACTTTATATACAGGTCTACGCATGGTGAATAAACGTACCCAGTCATTAAAAGTAGAATTACCATACCTCTGTGCAAGTAATTCCCTAATTAGCCCGGCCAATTCTACAGCTTCTACTGGTCCCCATTCTATGACCCTAGGTACCTCAACAACTTTAGAATGAAGAGTATGCAAACCCCTTTGGTATTTTGGATAATCTATCCAAAGTCTGTCAAATCTCAGGTTCGGGTGCAAATCTTCCAAGTGCATATCAGAAAATGTCATGACTGGATGAGGTATATCTTGCTTGTAGTAGTTATCCACCTCCTGTTGTTCCGCATTCTCAGCAGGAGCATTGCGAGCTTGGGATGAAGATTCACCCCTTTCAGTCGTTTTTCTTGAGTAATTCCTTGATAGCATCCTTCTCAACATGATTTTAGTAAAAGATTTGATGATTAACGGTTAAAAATTGTGATTTTAGGGGTGTTTTTGCGGGTTTTTTCGAGGGTTATTTTGCAGTTTTTTTTTCTGTGTTGGGACTGATCAAATCGATCAGTATATATTTTTTTCTGGTTTTTTCATCCTCCGCGAGTCGTGGTGAGTTTACCTTTCAAACTCCGCGACTCGCGTAGTTTATATTTTTTTTTTATATATATATATCTTATATTAATTAAAACAATTAAGTAATTAATTTTAAAATTTTGTTTCCCTTGTTATTTAGGACGAGGTTGTTTCGGATCGATGTCCTAGTCCGTCCTTCGACAAAATTTTAAAATTTATCTTTTTGTAGCGATTGTTTTAAAAGCTAAGATTTTTGGGTTTTTTTAATGTTTTTGGCATACTTTAATTCAATAAGATTTAAAAAAAATAATGATAATAAAAGTTCTCGTCCCTCCCTCGGGTAAAGCAATTTCGGTTCAACGACCTAGTCTTCAACTTACGACGAATTTTAAAAATCATATTTTTAACTTAATGAGATAAAGTAAATTTTTGTTTTTAAATTCACACAACTTAAATATAAAATTCAAAATTAATATTAAAAATTCACACCAAACTTAAAATTTAAAATGCATAAAATTAAAAATTCATATTTTAAAAATTAAAAATTCACACCAAACTTAATTTAAAAATTCATATTATAAATTCACACCAAACTTATATTAATTTTTCAAATATTTACAATTTTAAATATATTGTTTTTATAAAGTTTACAATATTAATTTAAGATTTAAATATTAATTTTAAAAACATGGTAAAAATAAAATTAAAAATCTTTTTGGCTTTTTATCCCACTTTAATCAATCAAATATTATCAAAAATATGCGCCCCTCTTTTCGGTAAAGTAATTTCGGTTCCAAGACCTAATTTAACTCATGACGAATTTTTGAAATATTTTGGGTTGGTTGATTAAAGATATTTATACCTTAAGAATAAACGTTAAATTTCGCAGTGATGTAATAAATTTTTGAATGATATCAATAATTTCGGTCGCCAAACCTAATTTTATTCAATACCAATTTAATACTTTATAGCGAACAAATTAGCGTTTATTATCAAAAGGTTAAAAAAAAAAAATTTAAAAACTGTACAATCATACCTGTGAAATAGATTTCTTAGTTATATGATCTATCCCATTCATAAGATAGTCGGTTTAATTGGTTTTCCATAGCTACATAGGCGTAACCTCGAGCATTCAGTGTCTTTTCTTCTAAACATATGAACGGTCCGTCTCTGCATAAACTAACAAATTCGGTGTTTGAATAGGTTTGATTATTTGAACATTTACCTCCATGTGACCATTTTCCGCATTTGTGACATCTTTCTAGGTGTCGTGCTCTTCTTTTCGCTGCGGATTTTGATTTTCCTTTACCAAATTGTAACTTATTATCTTCGCATCTGGATTCTTTTCTAACTCCGTCCATTCTTTTTCTGATTACTGATACTATTTCACTCGGAAGTGTGTCATTATTACGTTTAGTGATCAAAGCATGTAGCATTAGACCATGGTTTAGTTCACAGGCAGTCTTCATTTCGTAAAAACCTAAAAAAAATAAAAATTCAGAATGGGGGGAGAAGACTAGTTCTTTAGGGTCTGCTAGGGAAAGACCATTCGGGTTCCATTTTCGAGAACTACACGAAAACAGACAATCTAACTCTAACAGAAATACATATTATCCTTTAAAGACTTGATTCTCCCCACACTTAGTTAGCTGTGGTGTCGAAATTGTGATTAACTTCGTTGTCGACTTCCATCGGACTATCTATGTAGTGTTTAACTCTGTGACCATTAACTTTAAATTCAATCCCATTTGAATTTATCAATTCTACTGTTCCGTATGGAAAAACTCTTTTAACTATGAATGGTCCAGACCATCTTGATTTCAATTTTCCAGGAAATAGCTTGAATCATGAATTGAAAAGAAGAACTCTGTCTCCTTCTTTAAAATCTTTTGAACTTCTGATTCTTTTATCATGCCATTTCTTCGTTCTTTCTTTATAGATTAACGAATTATCGTATGCTTCATGTCTTAATTCTTCTAATTCATTTAGTTGACTTAACCGTAGACGTCCGGCTTCATGTAAATCAAGATTACATGTCTTCAAAGCCCAAAATGCTTTGTGTTCAATTTCTACTGGAAGATGACATGCTTTTCCATAAACAAGTCTAAAAGGTGTGGTTCCAATTGGAGTTTTGTAGGCTGTTCTAAAAGCCCAGAGTGCATCCTCCAATTTAATGGACCATTCCTTCAGATTTGATCCTACGGTTTTCTCTAGAATACGTTTTAAAGCTCGGTTGGTATTTTAAACTTGTCCACTTGTTTGTGGATGATATGCGGTGGAGATTTTATGAGTTACTCCATATCTTTTAAGAACTTTCTCAAGTTGATTATTACAGAAATGAGTACCCCGATCACTTATTAAAGCTTTCGGTGTTCCAAACCTTGCAAAAAGACGTTTTAAAAAGTTGACTACAACTCGTGCATCGTTAGTTGGGAGAGCTTGTGCTTCTGCCCATTTAGATACATAATCAATGGCTACGAGTATATATAGATTATTATGAGATTTTGGAAATGGACCCATAAAGTCAATACCCCAAATGTCAAATACTTCACATACTTGGATGACATTTTGTGGCATTTCATCACGTTGACTTATTTTTCCAGCCCTTTGACAAGCATCACAGGATTTGCAAAGAAGGTGTGCGTCTTTGTAAATTGTAGGCCAATAGAATCCAGCATCATAAAATTTTCTTGTTGTTAGTTGAGGCCCATAATGCCCTCCTGTTGGTCCTGTGTGACAATGGTTTAATATTTTACTAGCTTCATCTCCAAATACATATCGGCGTATTATTCCATCGGGACAACTTTTAAACAGATGTGGATCTTCCCAAAAATAGTGTTTTATATCACTGAAGAATTTCTTTCGTCTTTGGTACGATAATCCTTTTTCAAGGAATCCACAAACTAAGTAGTTTGCATAGTCTGCAAACCATGGAATTTCTTTATAATCTATCTTCAATAGATATTCATCAGGAAAGTTGTCTTGTATGGCCGATTCATTTAGAACTTCTAATTCGGGATTTTCAAGACGAGAAAGATGATCAGCGGCGAGATTTTCTGCTCCTCTTTTATCTCGGATTTCAATATCAAACTCTTGTAAGAGTAAGATCCAACGGATTAATCTTGGTTTAGCATCTTGTTTTGAAAATAGGTATCTAAGAGCAGAATGGTCGGTATAGACCACCGTTTTTGCTAGAACGAGATATGAACGAAATTTGTCAAAATCAAAGACAATAGCAAGGAGTTCTTTTTTAGTAGTTGTATAGTTCGTTTGTGCTCCTTGTAACGTCTTACTAGCATAATATATAGGTTGAAATCGTTTTTCAATCCTTTGTCCTAAAACGGCTCCCATTGCAAAATCACTTGCATCGCACATTAGTTCAAATGGTAGATTCCAATTTGGTGTTATCATGATCGGCGCATTAGTGAGTTTTTCTTTAAGAATATTAAAAGATTTGATACACTCATCTGAAATGATAAATGGAGCATCCTTTTCTAGGAGTTTATTCATAGGAGTGGCAATTTTAGAAAAATCTTTTATGAAACGTCGGTAAAAACCGGCATGCCCTAGAAAACTCCTAACTCCTCTAACATTGGTGGGATGTGGAAGTTTAGCAATTACATCTACTTTAGCTCTATCCACTTCAATTCCTTCTTTTGAAATTTTATGACCAAGAACGATGCCTTCTTTAACCATGAAATGGCATTTCTCCCAATTAAGTACTAGATTTTATTGTTCGCATCTAATAAGCATTCGTTCCAGATTAGCTAGACATGATTCAAATGTATCACCGAAGACTGAAAAGTCATCCATGAAAACTTCCATGCATTCTTCTATCATGTCATGAAAAATCGCCATCATGCACCTTTGAAAGGTTGCAGGGGCGTTGCAAAGTCCAAATGGCATGCGTTTGTAAGCAAAAGTACCATAAGGGCACGTGAATGTGGTTTTCTCTTGGTCTTCGGGTGCTATTGGAATTTGAAAATATCCGGAAAATCCATCTAGAAAACAATAGTAACTATTTCCGGCTAATCTTTCCAACATTTGATCAATGAAAGGTAAGGGAAAGTGATCTTTTCTGGTGGCGTCATTTAATTTTCTATAATCAATACATACACGCCATCCTGTTATAGTCCTAGTAGGAATAAGCTCATTTTTCTCATTTGTAATGACAGTCATGCCACCCTTCTTAGGTACGCATTGAACTGGGCTTACCCATGGACTATCAGAAATTGGATAAATTAGACCTGCATCTAGCAGCTTAATAATTTCTTTCTTAACTACATCTTGTATATTAGGATTTAGTCTTCGTTGGCGTTGCACATACGTTTTATGACCTTCTTCCATAAGGATTTTATGTGTGCAATACGAAGGACTTATTCCTTTAATATCATGAATCTTCCATGCAATGGCTGGTTTATGAGCTT
Organism: Rutidosis leptorrhynchoides; assembly: GCF_046630445.1. Taxonomy (NCBI): domain Eukaryota; kingdom Viridiplantae; phylum Streptophyta; class Magnoliopsida; order Asterales; family Asteraceae; genus Rutidosis; species Rutidosis leptorrhynchoides. Next base: position 613,876,876 of record NC_092333.1, on the reverse strand, counting down.
TCAACACAGAAATGAGTTGTGATTTCTCATTTTCAGTAAGAGAAGACGATATTATTACAGGTAATTCAGATTCACCATGTAAATAAGCGTATTCCAAATGGTTTGGAAGTGGCTTTAACTCTAATTTCGGAGGTTCTTCTATCGATGATTTGTATCGATATCTGTCTTCTTCTTTTAGCATTTGGATTTCTTCTGTTGTTGGTTCATATCCATTAGCTGTAAGTGTAGCTAACATTTCAGCTTCATCAATTGGTTCATTACCTTCTCCAAAAGAACATTCTCCTGTTCCTTGTAATTCTGGAAATTCTTCTAACAATTCTGCATGTGAATCTATACTTTGAATATAATAACATGTATCATCTGCAGATTGTGGTTGTTGCATTGCTCTATCAACTGAAAAGGTAACACTCTCATCCTCTATACTTAGGGTCAGTTTCTTACCGAACACGTCTATCATTGCTTTAGCCGTGTTTAAGAATGGTCTTCCTAATATGAGAGGAACTTGAGAATCTTCTTCCATGTACAAAACAACAAAATCTACTGGAAATACTAAAGTACCAACTTTAACTAGCATGTTCTCCATTATCCCTCTAGGATATTTTATTGATCTATCGGCTAGTTGTATGCTTATTCTTGTTGGTTTCAATTCTCCAAGGTCTAGTTTAGCGTATAGTGAATACGGCATTAGATTTATACTAGCACCTAAATCTGCAAATGCTTCTATTGAACTAAGACTACCCAGAAAACATGGAATTGTGAAACTTCCTGGATCAGATAGTTTTTCTGGTATCTTATTCAACAGCACTGCTGAACAATTAGCATTCATAGTAACAGCTGAGAGTTCTTCCATTTTCTTTCTATTTGAGATTAGATCTTTCAAGAATTTAGCATATCTAGGCATTCCTGAAATCACATCAATGAAAGGAAGATTTACATTTATCTGTTTAAACATATCCAAGAATTTGGATTGCTCGGCTTCAAGTTTCTCTTTCTTCATTTTACTCGGGTAAGGAAGTGGTGGTTGGTATGGTTTAACATAAGGTTTATCCTTAGCTTTGTTATCTTCATTAACCTTTTCAACTACCGGTTCTTTTTCCTTATCTTGATCAGGTTGTGGTTCTTGTGGAGTAGGAATAGCTTCATCAGAAGTTATAGGTATTTCAGGTGGTTTAAGTGTTGTACCACTTCTTGTGGTAATGGCTTTAGCTGTTTCATTCCGGGGGTTAGCATTTGTATCACTAGGTAGACTTCCCGGTTTTCTTTCACCTATTAATCTTGCTAGGTTACTTACTTCTTGTTCTAGATTTTGAATAGAAGCTTATTGATTTCTAAATGCTTGAGCATTTTGTTCATTGGTTTGTTTCTGAGATGTGAAAAACTGCGTTTGAGTTTCAACTAGCTTCGTCATAATATCTTCTAAATTCGGCTTTTTATCATCGGTTTGTTGTGGTGGTTTGTTTTGAAAATTAGGTCTTTGCTGATTGTAATTATTATTGGATACTTGTTGATTGCTAGGACCTTGTTGGTTGTTGTATGGAATATTTCGGTTATAATTCTGGTTTTGATTGTAAATAGGTCTTGGCGGTTGATAATTATTCTGATAATTATTTCCAGGCCTTTGGTTTATGTATGAAATATTCTCTCTTTGTTCCATTGTTAATTCAATACTGAGACAATCTTTTGTCAAATGTGGTCCTCCACACTGCTCACAACTAATTCGTATTGAATGAATATCCTTAGTCATCTTTTCCATTCGTCTCTCGACAGCATCTATCTTTGCGGAAATGGAATCTAAGTCATGGCTAGAATCGGCTCTCGCTGCTTTAGATGATCTAACGATATCTTTTTCTTGGTGCCACTCATGTGAGTGGGAAGCAGTGTAATCAATAATTTTGTAAGCATCGGTTTCGGTTTTCTTCATAATAGAACCACCAGCTGCTATATCTATGTCTTTCCTTGTAGTGATGTCGCATCCTTGGTAGAATATTTGTACTATTTGACAGGTGTCTAAACCATGTTGCGGACATCCTCTTAACAACTTTCCAAATCTTGTCCACGCCTCATATCGAGTTTCATTTGGCTTCTGTGTGAACGTAACAATTTCTGCTTGAAGTCTTACGGCTTTAGATGCAGGAAAGAATTGTTTAAGAAATTTTTCAACTAAAACGTCCCATGTCTCAATCACCCCTTCAGGTAACGATTCCAACCAATCTTTGGCTTCTCCCTTTAAAGTCCAGGGAAATAACATGAGATATATCTGTTCATCCTCCACTTCTCGGATTTTAAATAGTGTGCAGATCCTATTAAAGGTACGTAGATGTTCATTTGGATCATCCTTCGGCGCACCACTAAATTGGCATTGATTAGTCACCATGTGTAGAATTTGTCCTTTGATTTCATAATCTGGCGCATTAATGTCTGGATGAGTAATTGCGTGACCTTGGCCAGTGCGTTTAGCTCTCATTCGGTCTTCCATACTTAAAGGTTCCAGATTCTCCATAATTGAATTTGTTGAATCGGAATCACTAGAGGATTCTGATTTAATGGTTCGTTCCTCAACAATCTCTGTTTGAATGATTGGTGGTTCCGGAGGAAAATTTAATGGTTCAGGATCTACGAATCGTTCCTGAATATTCTCCGGATTCTCAATTGTGAGGTCGGGTTCAAAAAATGGATTATCGGAAATTTGAACTGGAGTACTTGGTCGACTGGATGACGATTCTAAAGAAAAATCAACGGCAGTAATATTTGCTAAATGTCTTGATCTAGTTACAGGTGGTGAACGTACAAAAGGTGGTAAACGTCTTGCTCGGTGCATTCACTGAATATCCTATTAGTTTTAAAAAGGAAAGAAAAATTATAATAAGTTATCCAATCAATAGACTTTTCTGATTTTGCCCACGTTTCGAATAGCCAAAAGATGCAGCAGAGGGGCAGGATTCGTTTGGTCTCAATATAATTGAGGACTGTTTGGCTCCAATAACCCGGTCCACGTACAAATCCAACTATTACTACGAACCAGAAAATTTTGATGTCTATCAATTTAACCACTTAAAATAAATTTTCGTAATTTTAAGAAATTTAGATAAGAAGTAGAATAAAAATCTATGTCCTAAAACTAGAATAGCGAGAAATAAGAAAGAAAAAGAGTTCGTCGGAAAAAGGTCGAAAAAGAAAAATGGTTGAAAAATAAAAGGTGACGGAAAAATAAAAGAAACTTATAAAACTTAAAAATACTTGACTAACCTAACCTTATTACTACAACTAACTTAAAATTATAATCGCAAATTGAGATTACTAATTGGAATGATAATTGATACAAAGGTAAAAGGTGTCTAAAAATATTAAAGCTTACAAGAAAAACTAAATCTCAAATGGAAATAACTTAAAAAGAAACTAAAACTTAAAAAGGCGTCGCAAAATTCTAAAGCACCTAAATCTTAGTCTAAAGAAAAAGCACTTAAGGAATTCTACGGCAAAGCCTAAAAATCTAGAAGTAAAAATAACTATGGCAAAAACTAAGTTTAAAACTAAATATGAGCTAAAAATACAAATATTACGCTAAAACAACTAAAAAGGGACAAAATATAAAAATATACAAAAAGTTATAAAAAATACAATTTTTATAAAAATATTATTTTTATATTATTTATTTAATAAAACTACTAATTTTACAATTTAATTAAACTAATTTAACTAAAATATATAAATTAAATAAAAAGTAAAAGTAATTATAATAAAACTAATTATAATAATATTAATTATTTAGGGTTAATAATAATAATAATTAATAATTTCCCGTAATTAATGCTGAATTAGGGTTCTGTCGGTGTCAGAGTGTCTCCGCGAGTTGTGGTGCCCGAAGCAGAAAACTCCGCGAGTCGCGGGGTTCCCGAATTCAACCCAGGTACAGTTTTTTATTTGACGCGTTTTTTTTTATTTATTTTATATTTTCTGTTTTTATCAAAATATTTATATAATAAAAAACTTATATTTTAAAAACTTAAATAAAAATAGAACTAATTTATAATTTTAAAAATATCTTAAAAATAGATTTATAAAAATTTTTTTTTTTTTCGGTTTTATATTTATAAAATATATTTATAAAATAAATTAAATAAAACTTATATTTTTACAAACTAAAGAAACTTTATAAAACTTAAATATTTATCAAACTCTTAAAAATACTTATATTTTTGTTTTTCTTTTAATATTTTTGAATATTTAAAACGTATTTTTTTTAAAAACGAATTTTAATAAAAGTAAACTAAAAATCTTTTTTTTATTATATATTAGCGTTGCGCTTCCGGCTTTTAAGCGAATCCCCGGCAGCGGCGCCAAAAATAACTTGATGTTTTAGCAGAGTGGTATAAAAATACTATTAAATTTTACAAGAAATACTATTAAATACGATACAATTTTACACAAGATATTTATTTATTTAGAGAATGGATATACTTAAACCTTGCTACAACACTTATAGGCAGTGTACCTAATCGTACAGTAGTGTAGTTTTTAGTAAGTCCGGTTCGTTCCACAGGGAATCTTTTTAAACAAAGCTTAACGCTATATTAGTTTACTTTTATAAAAATACAAATATATATATAAGTAATATTATTATTATAAAGGGGAGTTTTTACCGTTTAATGACCGGTTTGTCGATTTTAAAACTTTAGTCACAGTTAAAACCAAATGTAAAATATTAAAAATAAATACAAGACTTAAATTAAAGCGTAAAGTAAATAACGATAATGAAATTGCGAATAATAAAAGTGCGATAAAATAAACTTGCGATAATTAAAAAGTACGATAATTAAAAGTGCAATAAAATAAAATAACAATAAAAATACGATAATTAGAAGTGCAATTAAATATAAAATAAAGGAAATTAAATATGAAATAAAAGAATTATGCTTATTTAAACTTCCGTAATCATGATGGTTGACGTGTTGATTTTAGTTTTATGCCCATGGGTTAATTGTCCTTTGTCCTGGATTATTTAATATGTCCGTCTGGTTTTTGTCCATAACAGTCCATCAGTCATAAATATAAAGTGCGAGTGTCCTCGTCAAATTATCCTTATACCCGAAGTTAAATATTCCAACTAATTGGGAACTTAAACTGTAACAAGATTTTAATACTTTGTTTAATAATTACACCAGGATGTCGACTGAGTGTAACCCAAGGTTTTAATATTTTGTTATCAATTATACCAAGTGTCTTTGTACATAATTTTACCCCTGTTTTAATTATTCTAGTGGCTATTAATCCATTCCCGTGTCCGGTTAAATGAACGATTATTCGTACATATAAATACCCCGCCCATCGTGTCCGATCGAGTGTATATGGTAATTTATAGGGACGCCCAATTGTAAATCTTTATATTAACATTAACAAACTATCATTTAGTTAAACAAATATAAAGTCCATTAATAGCCCATAGTCTAATTTCCACAAGTGTCGTTCTTTTGTCCAAACCCCAATTATGGTACAAAGCCCAATTACCCAATTTTAGTAATTAGCCCAACTTCATGATTACTTCGGATTAAATAAGCATAATAATAACTTAGCTACGTGACATTAAATTAAAAAGGTTGAACATAACCTACACGGACAGAATTTCGACTTACACCCTTACAACATTCGCTAACATACCCTTATTATTAGAATTAAAATTAAAATTAAAATTATAATATATATATATATATATATATTTTTACGATATAGATAGAGAGATGGATATATGATGGATTGAAAAATGATCAGAAATCGGTTGGCTTTATAGGGAGTTTCAAACTTTGGGTCTCCGCGACTCGCGGCCCATTTTGCCTTCAAACTCCGCGAGTTGCGGAGTTTGTAAATACAGCTCACCAGCTTTTGGCTCTTTGTTTGCCGACAATTTATTTTATAAATATAATATATATATAATTAATATAATTAATTATATATTATATTATATTTATATATATAATTAACTTGTAATTTTTAGTCCGTTGCGTCGAGCGTTGAGAGTTGACTCTGGTCCCGGTTCCGGATTTTCGAACGTCCTTGCGTACAATTTAATATCTTGTACTTTGCGTTTTGAATCTTGTACTCTTGTAATTTCGAGACGTTTCTTATCAATAATTGGAACCTCTTTGATTGTCTTTTGTACTTTTGAGCTTTTTGGTCGTTTGCGTCTTCAATTCGTCGAATCTGTCTTTTGTCTTCACCTTTTATTATTTAAACGAATATCACTTGTAAATAGAACAATTGCAACTAAAAGCTTGTCTTTCTTGAGGAATAATGCTATGAAATATATGTTCGTTTTTAGCATTATCAAACATACTTTAATATATATGTATATATTGTTATAGGTTCGTGAATCAACAGTGGCCAAGTCTTACTTCCCGACGAAGTAAAAATATGTGAAAGTGAGTTATAGTCCCACTTTTAAAATCTAATATTTTTGGGATGAGAATACATGCAGGTATTATAAATGATTTACAAAATAGACACAAGTACGTGAAACTACATTTTATGGTTGAATTATCGAAATCGAATATGCCCCTTTTTATTAAGTCTGGTAATCTAAGAATTAGGGAACAGACACCCTAATTGAGGCGAATCCTAAAGATAGATCTATTGGGCCTAACAAACCCCATCCAAAGTATCGGATGCTTTAGTACTTCGAAATTTATATCATATCCGAAGGGTGTCCCGGAATGATGGGGATATTCTTATATATGTATCTTGTTAATGTCGGTTACCAGGTGTTCACCATATGAATGATTTTTATCTCTATGTATGGGATGTATATTGAAATATGAAATCTTGTGGTCTATTGTTACAATTTGATATATATAGGTTAAACCTATAACTCACCAACATTTTTGTTGACGTTCAAAGCATGTTTATTCTCAGGTGAATACTAAGAGCTTCCACTGTTGCATACTAAAATAAGGACAAGATTTGGAGTCCATGTTTGTATGATACTGTGTAAAAACTGCATTCAAGAAACTAATTTCGATGTAACATATTTGTATTGTAAACCATTATGTAATGGTCGTGTGTAAACAGGATATTTTAGATTATCATTATTTGATAATCTACGTAAAGCTTTTTAAACCTTTATTTATGAAATAAAGGTTATGGTTTGTTTTAAAAATGAATGCGGTCTTTGAAAAACGTCTCATATAGAGGTCAAAACCTCGCAACGAAATCAATTAATATGGAACGTTTTTAATCAATAAGAACGGGAAATTTCAGTTGGTATCCGAGCGTTGGTCTTAGAGAACCAGAATTTTGCATTAGTGTGTCTTATCGAGTTTGTTAGGATGCATTAGTGAGTCTGGACTTCGACCGTGTTTACTTGAAAAATGATTGCTTAACAAATTTTGTTGGAAACTATATATTTTTAACATGTGAATATTATGTGATATATTAATCTCTTAACGCGTTTGATATTATGTGATAGATGTCTACCTCTAGAACAAGTCCCATTGACTCACCTAATAATAATGAAGAGTCAAATGTAAATTGGAATGATTCGTGGACTGATTCACAAGTTCCCGAAGAGGAACCGAAAGAAGAGTCGGAACCGGAAGAAGAATCGGAACCGGAAGAAGAATCAGAACCGGATGAAGAAATAGAACCGGTGGGGGAAATAATAAAACGGTTAAATAAAAGAAAATCCTCAACCAAACGACCAAGGTTAATTATGGTCAATGGTGTTTCCGCTAAGGAAGCAAAATATTGGGAGGATTATCAATTCTCCGATGAATCGGATTCTGACGAGAATTCCGATGATGTTATAGAAATTACCTCAACTGAATTTAAAAAGGCAAAAGAAAATAATAAGGGAAAGGGCATAAAAATAGAGAAATCTAATTCCAACCCCGATGAACTTTATATGTATCATCAACCCCCGAAGTCCTTAAGTTGTAACAATGACCCGGGAACCTCTAAACCACCAGGGTTTTCTAAACCAATGTGGAAAACGACGGCTCGTATTAGCGGAACATCATATATCCCTAGAAACTTGACAAAACGAACCAAAATCGAAGAAGAAGAAACAAGCGAGTCGGAATAAGATAGTTGTATTTGTGTGGTGTAATACATGTAATATATTGTGTTTATGCTTTATGATATATGTAAAAATTGATTGTATTAATAAGTATTTTTTTTATGAATCTAACTCTTGTCTATTTTACAGTATAAAAACACAAAATGGATAGACAACCCAATATTTTAAGAGACCTACCCGGAGACATGATTGATGAAATCTTGTCTAGAGTGGGTCAGAATTCTTCGGCACAACTATTTAAGGCGAGATCAGTTTGTAAGACATTCGAAGAACGTTCCAAGAATGCCTTGGTTTATAAAAGGCTTTCGTTCGAAAGATGGGGGATATCACATTGGGAAATCCATAAGTTACGATGTGTTTACTTTGACGCATATATTGCGGGGAACCCAAATGCTATTTTACGCAATGGGTTAAGAAATTATTTTGACTCAATATATCCGAATATTGGACTTAGTGATTTAGAAAAAGCGGCTAACATGCAACATAAAGAAGCATGTTATGCTTACGGATTAGTAATGTTCACTTCTCACCAAAGTGAGAACAAGAACATCGGCCTACAACTATTAAACAAAACATTCCCACAAGTGACGGAGTCGGTAATTGGGGTAAGAAATGAGGTTTTTAGATTGTTACGGGACTGTTGGACATTACGTAACCCTCGTCCCTTTGACGACGTTACAACACGCTGTCTTATCAACGGCCATAACGGTTATGTTCCACAAGATCAAGGATGGGAAGTAGTCCTAGTAAAACCAGAATGCATGACTTGTTTCTGGACGTATGAATTACGTGTCTTTATTGGCTTTGCTGAACGACTTGTGTACTAGCTAGAATTATCTTCACAACTATCTTGTATCAAAGTTATTGTGTGCTATATTTCATGCTTTATGTAAAATAAGCGGTATTGGAAGTTTGTAAAATATTGTATAAAAGTTTGAACGCGAAATATTATTATAATCAGTTTTTCATATAGAATTGTAGTAGTTGAATTGTATATTAGCTACTAAGTATGAACTTAACGGGTAGGTACTACCCGAATTTAAACTTATAAAATGCTAATATGAAGAAAAAGCTTTTATAAATGAGTTCATATTATGCTACGAAATACTATTAACTACTCTTAATATTCTGTATGATTAACTTGTTCCATTTGACTATTTTGAAGGAAATGGCACCGACTACTCGACACACTGTGAATATGAATGAAGAGGAATTCCGTACTTTTCTAGCTTCAAACATAGCCGCAGTACAGGCTGCGCTACATACCAACAATAACCTTGGATCTAGCAGTACAGGAAATCGTGTAGGATGCACCTACAAAGAATTCACTGCCTGCAAACCTTTGGAATTTAATGGAACCGAAGGACCGATCGGATTGAAACGGTGGACCGAGAAGGTCGAATCGGTGTTTGCCATAAGTAAGTGTACTGAAGAGGACAAAGTAAAGTACGCTACACATACCTTCATAGGTTCTGCGTTAACATGGTGGAATACCTATCTAGAGCAAGTGGGACAAGACGATGCGTACGCACTACCGTGGTCAGCATTCAGGCACTTGATGAACGAGAAGTACCGTCCCAGAACCGAGGTTAATAAGCTCAAGACAGAACTTAGAGGGTTACAAACCCAAGGATTTGATATTACCACGTACGAAAGACGATTCACAGAATTGTGCCTATTGTGTCCGGGAGCATTCGAAGATGAGGAAGAGAAGATCGACGCGTTTGTGAAAGGATTACCGGAAAGAATCCAAGAAGATATAAGTTCACACGAGCCCGCCTCCATACAACAGGCATGTAGAATGGCTCACAAACTAGTGAACCAGATTGACGAAAGAATTAAAGAACAGACTGCTGAAGAGGCCAATGTGAAGCAAGTCAAAAAAAAGTGGGAGGAAAACGGTGATAAGAATCACCAATACAACAACAACAGCAATTACAACAATAATCGCAACAATTATCCCAACAATCGCAACATCAATCGCAACTACAACAAACGGCCCAACAACAACAACAACAACAACAACAACAACAACAACAACAGCAGCAACTACAACAATCATCCCAACAACAATAATAACCGCAACAACAACAACAATCAGAAGCAGCTATGCCAAAGGTGTGAAAAGTATCACTCGGGGTTCTGCACCAAATTTTGCAACAAGTGTAAAAGAAATGGTCATAGCGCGGCGAAGTGTGAGGTCTACGGACCAGGGGTTAATAGAACGAAAGGAACAAATGGTATCGGAACGAGTAATGGCGGAGCAAGTAGTGTCGGAGCAAGTTATGCCAATGTAGTTTGTTATAAATGTGGAAAACCAGGCCACATTATTAGAAATTGCCCGAACCAGGAGAACACGAATGGACAAGGCCGCGGAAGATTTTTCAATATTAATGCGGCAGAGGCACAGGAAGACCCGGAGCTTGTTACGGGTACGTTTCTTATTGATAATAAATCTGCTTACGTTTTATTTGATTCGGGTGCGGATAGAAGCTATATGAGTAGAGATTTTTGTGCTAAATTAAGTTGTCCATTGACGCCTTTGGATAGTAAATTTTTACTCGAATTAGCAAATGGTAAATTAATTTCAGCAGATAATATATGTCGGAATCGAGAAATTAAACTGGTTAGCGAAACATTTAAGATTGACTTGATACCAGTAGAGTTAGGGAGTTTTGATGTGATAATCGGTATGGACTGGTTGAAAGAAGTGAAAGCAGAGATCGTTTGTTACAAAAATGCAATTCGCATTATACGAGAAAAAGGAAAACCCTTAATGGTGTTAGGAGAAAAGGGCAACACGAAGCTACATCTTATTAGTAATTTGAAGGCACAAAAACTAATAAGAAAAGGTTGCTATGCTGTTCTAGCACACGTCGAGAAAGTACAAACTGAAGAAAAGAGCATCAATGATGTTCCCGTCGCAAAAGAATTTCCCGATGTATTTTCGAAAGAATTACCGGGATTACCCCCACATCGATCCGTTGAATTTCAAATAGATCTTGTACCAGGAGCTGCACCAATAGCTCGTGCTCCTTACAGACTCGCACCCAGCGAAAGTCAATTACAAGAACTTTTAGAGCGTGATTTTATTCGACCAAGCACATCACCGTGGGGAGCTCCTGTTTTGTTTGTCAAGAAGAAAGATGGTACATTCAGGTTGTGTATCGACTACCGAGAGTTGAACAAACTTACCATCAAGAACCGCTACCCACTACCGAGAATCGACGACTTATTTGATCAACTACAAGGCTCGTATGTTTATTCAAAGATTGACTTACGTTCCGGGTATCATCAAATGCGGGTGAAAGAAGATGATATTCCAAAGACTGCTTTCAGAACACGTTACGGTCATTACGAGTTTATGGTCATGCCATTTGGTTTAACTAATGCACCAGCTGTGTTCATGGACCTTATGAACCGAGTGTGTGGACCATACCTTGACAAGTTTGTCATTGTTTTCATTGATGACATACTTATTTACTCAAAGAATGACCAAGAACACGGTGAACATTTGAGAAAGGTGTTAGAAGTATTGAGGAAGGAAGAATTGTACGCTAAATTTTCAAAGTGTGCATTTTGGTTGGAAGAAGTTCAATTCCTCGGTCACAGAGTGAACAAAAAAAGGTATTAAGGTGGATCCGGCAAAGATAGAAACTGTGGAAAAGTGGGAAACCCCAAAAACTCCGAAACACATACGCCAGTTTTTAGGATTAGCTGGTTACTACAGAAGGTTCATCCAAGACTTTTCCAGAATAGCAAAACCCTTGACTGCATTAACGCATAAAGGGAAGAAATTTGAATGGAAGGATGAACAAGAGAAAGCATTTCAGTTATTGAATAAAAAGCTAACTACGGCACCTATATTGTCATTGCCTGAATGGAATGATGATTTTGTGATTTATTGTGACGCATCAAAGCAAGGTCTCGGTTGTGTATTAATGCAACGAACGAAGGTGATTGCTTATGCGTCCAGACAATTGAAGATTCACGAGCAAAATTATACGACGCATGATTTGGAATTAGGTGCGGTTGTTTTTGCATTAAAGACTTGGAGGCACTACTTATATGGGGTCAAAAGTATTATATATACCGACCACAAAAGTCTTCAACACATATTTAATCAGAAACAACTGAATATGAGGCAGCGTAGGTGGATTGAATTGTTGAATGATTACGACTTTGAGATTCGTTACCACCCGGGGAAGGCAAATGTGGTAGCCGATGCCTTGAGCAGGAAGGACAGAGAACCCATTCGAGTAAAATCTATGAATATAATGATTCATAATAACCTTACTACTCAAATAAAGGAGGCGCAACAAGGAGTTTTAAAAGAAGGAAATTTAAAGGATGAAATACCCAAAGGATCGGAGCAGCATCTTAATATTCGGGAAGACGGAACCCGGTATAGGGCTGAAAGGATTTGGGTACCAAAATTTGGAGATATGAGAGAAATGGTACTTAGAGAAGCTCATAAAACCAGATACTCAATACATCCTGGAACGGGGAAGATGTACAAGGATCTCAAGAAACATTTTTGGTGGCCGGGTATGAAAGCCGATGTTGCTAAATACGTAGGAGAATGTTTGACGTGTTCTAAGGTCAAAGCTGAGCATCAGAAACCATCAGGTCTACTTCAACAACCCGAAATCCCAGAATGGAAATGGGAAAACATTACCATGGATTTCATCACTAAATTGCCAAGGACTGCAAGTGGTTTTGATACTATTTGGGTAATAGTTGATCGTCTCACCAAATCAGCACACTTCCTGCCAATAAGAGAAGATGACAAGATGGAGAAGTTAGCATGACTGTATTTGAAGGAAGTCGTCTCCAGACATGGAATACCAATCTCTATTATCTCTGATAGGGATGGCAGATTTATTTCAAGATTCTGGCAGACATTACAGCAAGCATTAGGAACTCGTCTAGACATGAGTACTACCTATCATCCACAAACTGATGGGCAGAGCGAAAGGACGATACAAATGCTTGAAGACATGCTACGAGCATGTGTTATTAATTTCGGAAACAGTTGGGATCGACATCTACCGTTAGCAGAATTTTCCTACAACAACAGCTACCATTCAAGCATTGAGATGGAGCCGTTTAAAGCACTTTATGGTAGAAAGTGCAGGTCTCCGATTTGTTGGAGTGAAGTGGGGGATAGACAGATTACGGGTCCGGAGATTATACAAGAAACTACCGAGAAGATCATCCAAATTCAACAACGGTTGAAAACCGCCCAAAGTCGACAAAAGAGCTACGCTGACATTAAAAGAAAAGATATAGAATTTGAAATTGGAGAGATGGTCATGCTTAAAGTTGCACCTTGGAAAGGCGTTGTTCGATTTGGTAAACGAGGGAAATTAAATCCAAGGTATATTGGACCATTCAAGATTATTGATCGTGTCGGACCAGTAGCTTACCGACTTGAGTTACCTCAACAACTCGCGGCTGTACATAACACTTTCCACGTCTCGAATTTGAAGAAATGTTTTGCTAAAGAAGATCTCACTATTCCGTTAGATGAAATCCAAATCAACGAAAAACTCCAATTCATCGAAGAACCCGTCGAAATAATGGATCGTGAGGTTAAAAGACTTAAGCAAAACAAGATACCAATTGTTAAGGTTTGATGGAATACTCGTAGAGGACCCGAGTTCACCTGGGAGCATGAAGATCAGATGAAGAAGAAATACCCGCATCTATTTCCAGAAGATTCGTCAACACCTTCAACAGCTTAAAATTTCGGGACGAAATTTATTTAACGGGTAGGTACTGTAGTGACCCGAAATTTTCCATGTTTATATATATTAATTGAGATTGATATTTACATGATTAAATGTTTCCAACATGTTAAGCAATCAAACTTGTTAAGACTTGATTAATTGAAATATGTTTCATATAGACAATTGACCACCCAAGTTGACCGGCGATTCACGAACGTTAAAACTTGTAAAAATGACATGACGATATATATATGGATATACATATGGTTAACATGAGATTATGATAAGTAAGTATCTCCATAAGTATATTAACAATGAGTTATATACATATAAACAAGACTACTAACTTAAGGATTTCGAAACGAGACATATATGTAACGATTATCGTTGTAACGACATTTAAATGTATATATATCATATTAAGATATATTAATATATCATAATATCATGATAATATAATAATTTAACATCTCATTAGATATAATAAACAATGGGTTAACAACATTAATTGAGATTGTTAACTTAAAGGTTTCAAAACAACACTTACATGTAACGACTAACGATGACTTAACGACTCAGTTAAAATGTATATACATGTAGTGTATTTAGATGTATTAAAATACTTTTGGAAGACTTTAAGACATATATCAAAACACTCATACTTAACGAAAATGGTTACAGTTACTTTCCCATTCTTTTCTTTCATCAAGAATTCTAGTCGTATTCTTACCCGTATTATACACAGCTTCAAAACGTACTTACTATGGGTATATACCAATAGGAACTAGCATGGGATTCCACTCTTGATTATGTCATGTATGACTAATCAATTTTAACTTCTACCATGAGCTAGTCAACTAACTAGAACTCCTTTTAACCCCACTCACCACTCACCAATTACCACTCATCATTCACTCCATTTCACTTCCAATTCTCTTTCTAATTCTCTCTCAACACACCCACACTATTATGAACGTATTTTTCCAGTATTTAATCATCATCTTCATCAAAAATCACTTCAAGAATCAAGCTATAATCAACATAGGAAGAACACTTCAAGAACACTTCAAAAATCCCTTCAAGTTTACTAATTTACTTCCAAGCTTTCTAATCCATTCCAAGGAATCATCTAAGATCAAGAAACCTTTGTTATATACAGTAGGTTATCTTTCTTATTCAAGTTAATATTCATATCCAAACTTTGATTCAATTTCTATAACTATAAACTATCTTAATTCGAGTAAAAATCTTACTTGAACTTGTTTTTGTGTCATGATCCTACTTCAAGAACTTTCAAGCCATCCAAGATCCTTTGAAGCTAGATCATTTCTTGTCACTTCTAGTAGGTTTACCTACTAAACTTGAGGTAGTAATGTTCATAACATCATTCGATTCATATATATAAAACTATCTTATTCGAAGGTTTAAACTCGTAATCACTAGAACATAGTTTAGTTAATTCTAAACTTGTTCGCAAACAAAAGTTAATCCTTCTAACTTGACTTTTAAAATTAACTAAACACATGTTCTATATCTATATGATATGCTAACTTAATGATTTAAAACCTGGAAACACGAAAAACACCGTAAAACCGGATTTACGCCGTCGTAGTAACACCGCGGGCTGTTTTGGGTTAGTTAATTAAAAACTATGATAAACTTTGATTTAAAAGTTATTATTCTGAGAAAATGATTTTTATTATGAACATGAAACTATATCCAAAAATTATGGTTAAACTCAAAGTGGAAGTATGTTTTCTAAAATGGTCATCTAGACGTCGTTCTTTCGACTGAAATGACTACCTTTACAAAAATGACTTGTAACTTATTTTTCTGACTATAAACCTATACTTTTTCTATTTAGATTCATAAAATATAGTTCAATATGAAACCATAGCAATTTGATTCACTCAAAACGGATTTAAAATGAAGAAGTTATGGGTAAAACAAGATTGGATAATTTTTCTCATTTTAGCTACGTGAAAATTGGTAACAAATCAATACCAACCATAACTTAATCAACTTGTATTGTATATTATGTAAACTTGAGATACCATAGACACGTATACAATGTTTTGACCTATCATGTCGACACATCTATATATATTTCGGAACAATCATAGACACTCTATATGTGAATGTTGGAGTTAGCTATACAGGGTTGAGGTTGATTCCAAAATATATATAGTTTGAGTTGTGATCAATACTGAGATACGTATACACTGGGTCGTGGATTGATTCAAGATAATATTTATCGATTTATTTCTGTACATCTAACTGTGGACAACTAGTTGTAGGTTACTAACGAGGACAGCTGACTTAATAAACTTAAAACATCAAAATATATTAAAAGTGTTGTAAATATATTTTGAACATACTTTAATATATATGTATATATTGTTATAGGTTCGTGAGTCAACAGTGGCCAAGTCTTACTTCCCGACGAAGTAAAAATCTGTGAAAGTGAGTTATAGTCCCACTTTTAAAATCTAATATTTTTGGGATGAGAATACATGCAGGTTTTATAAATGATTTACAAAATAGACACAAGTACGTGAAACTACATTCTATGGTTGAATTATCGAAATCGAATATGCCCCTTTTTATTAAGTCTGGTAATCTAAGAATTAGGGAACAGACACCCTAATTGATGCGAATCCTAAAGATAGATCTGTTGGGCCTAACAAACCCCATCCAAAGTACCGGATGCTTTAGTACTTCGAAATTTATATCATATCCGAAGGGTGTCCCAGAATGATGGGGATATTCTTATATATGCATCTTGTTAATGTCGGTTACCAGGTGTTCACCATATGAATGATTTTTATCTCTATGTATGGGATGTGTATTAAAATATGAAATCTTGTGGTCTATTGTTACGATTTGATATATATAGGTTAAACCTATAACTCACCAACATTTTTGTTGACGTTTAAAGCATGTTTATTCTCAGGTGAATACTAAGAGCTTCCGCTGTTGCATACTAAAATAAGGACAAGATTTGGAGTCCATGTTTGTATGATACTGTGTAAAAACTGCATTCAAGAAACTGATTTCGATGTAACATATTTGTATTGTAAATCATTATGTAATGGTCGTGTGTAAACAGGATATTTTAGATTATCATTATTTGATAATCTACGTAAAGCTTTTTAAACCTTTATTTATGAAATAAAGGTTATGGTTTGTTTTAAAAATGAATGCGGTCTTTGAAAAACGTCTCATATAGAGGTCAAAACCTCGCAACGAAATCAATTAATATGGAACGTTTTTAATCAATAAGAACGGGACATTTCAACGACCGTCTCGCTCGATGCTATAAACAAACACAAACAAAATTCTACGCGATATAAACACACGCGAGAATTATCATCACAACACAATCATATATTAATACTATCCGCATTACTAATATAAACGTTAGTCAACCTATAAATAAGGCACTAACTAAACCCATTTCGACCCGTAATCCTACAAGTCCCGCAACAAATTAAACACACACAAAAGTCTAAGTCTAGGCACCTATCTCAAGTCGCCTAAGTCGCCTAAATCCCTGATACCACTTGTAACGCTTAGTGAGTGAAAATATACTACATACATATATATGCATAAAATGGACACGCCACACAAATAATCAAATACCGCATACCGGAGCATCCAAGCATAAAGGCAAGCTAATCTTAGAATACCGTACGATCACTAAGCAACAAGCTAAAATATGCATCGACAAACATAAGTTCACCAACGACGATGTGAACAACGCTAAGAAACTACACCCGGAGGGTTAGCTACATCACGACAACAAAACAATATATATATATATATATATATATATATATATATATATATATATATATATATATATATATATATATATATATATATATAACAATATATAAACGAATAAGGTTAACCCCTTAACCCATTACCGAATACCAAACACCTCAATGAAGATTGACCGAACAACCCGAGCCTTAGTGAATTCGCACAACCCGATATTCACTTCTTCACCAATTCAACAACCGAGGTTGGCCGAACTACCCGAGCCTTAGTGAATTCGCATAACCCGAGGTTCACTACCTCATCACAAGATGACCGAACAACCCGAGTCATCATGAATCGGCAATACCCGAGGTTCACTTCTCCAACTTAAAACCCACGGTCACGGGATTATAAAATCCACCACATCGGGGTCATCCACATCACGACAATATCAACCCTTCGCCATTGGGGTTATATACTCTACATCACAAACACGTGTGATAACGTACACACAAAACGTGTACCTCGCCAAAGGTGGTCAACCAAAACGCACAACCGTGCCAATTGGACCTAAACGCAAGTCCATCAAAATCCACCTATATGTGAAGTGAGCTCTATAACCGAGAACCACTTCACCCGACCCGCACCCATCCTACACATACATATGCACATAGGATATTAACACTCACCTTGTCGCCTTGATGAATGCTTCTAAGTAATCCGCAACACGTCAATGGAAAGTACCTATTCCATTATTACAAAACAAGCAATACAATTAGGGTTGACTTACAAACCAACCCAATTCGACACTTAGTGCAATTTCGACCCAAAAGCACTTCCAAGCA
The DNA here is from genome assembly GCF_046630445.1 of Rutidosis leptorrhynchoides. Taxonomy (NCBI): domain Eukaryota; kingdom Viridiplantae; phylum Streptophyta; class Magnoliopsida; order Asterales; family Asteraceae; genus Rutidosis; species Rutidosis leptorrhynchoides. The sequence continues at coordinate 613,858,472 of NC_092333.1, read as the reverse complement.
CAAAACGTGCCCAAACTAACCAATAATCACTTACACTAGTGACAATGGTCCTAATATGCCAAGTTAACCCAATCATAAGTGTAAAACACTTATAATTCTCATAATCACCCATGAACCCTAATTTTGACCCAATTCCAAAATTAGTCTTTCAAATACACAAATGGGTTCTAACACATCCATAATCACTAAACCTAGTGATTAAACCCAATTACAAGTTCCAATCATAACCAATTTGTTCACCAACCCATAATCCACCAACAATAACAATAAACCCGATTACTAGCATTACTAAACCCACTCCATGAGTTTAAATGGGTTTCTTAACAATTTTAAGTTCAAACCCTAACTTGAATATCAAAATCAAACAATGAAATTCGGAGTTAGAACTTACCACCACAACCAAAACGAAGCTAGGAACGACGTGAACAACTTTAAAACCCGAGCTTTTGATCAAATCAAGCTCCTTCTTCACCAAAACCCCAAATCTCTCTCTAGACTTCCCTCTCTCTCTAAGAATGAATGAGAGTGTTTAGTGGATGTGAAAATGATCCAAAGTTAGATCCAAACCAACTGATAAAGCCTCACATCTGGCCTTAAGTGAAAAGACCAAAAAGCCCCTCATTAAACTCAAAATTAGAAAAAGACAGATTCTGTCGCTGGGCTAGTGCGCGGCGCGCACCCATGTCTGGGCAGAATCTGGGCTTTGTTTAATTACGCAATGCTTCCTGCACTTTATGTAGCATAATTACACTTCCATATAATAAATATTAGGGTCTTACATGTCAGTTCAAGAATCACTGTGGACATAATTACGAATCAATAACGTGTATATTGTATCAACGAGTTATGAAGAATTAACTCATTCCCTCTGAAGAAATTATATGTATATTATTTATATATATATATATATATATATATATTGAAATAAATCTTTCCGAGCTAAGCTATTGTGTGTGAATCTTAACTACCCGGTTAATTCATATTACAAATATGCAATAATGTACGTCCTTCGGCCGCAACTTAACCAGCGTTAACTACAATCTCTGTCGCAATTCAACAAATTCCAATTCATAATAAATCAAGTATATATTTGATTTTACACTTTCATCATCGATGTACCCAAAACTTTTCAGATAACATCATTCGTACTTTGCGAAATTCACAAGAATTCCATGAACCGAACATCATACATCAACAAATAACGAAGTATTGATTCATAATTTCAATGTCATTAAAGAAATACTGCGTAAAAGTTATGTACTTTTTAAAGCCTTTAGGGATTATTCAATTCTAGTTTCAACCGTAAATCAAATGAGTTTAATTTAACATTAACTCATTAAATCTATGTTACATCTGAAGAAAATATACGTATATATATATTTTCATAAAGACTGTAACAAAATTCTTTTGTACAAAATATTAATTGTGAAATTTTTTTTAACGGGTTGGTAATACCCGAGAGATATATAAATTCACAATTAATATGTTACATTCTTTGAATCTGATTCAGCAAATCATCCATTATACTCCCTACTTTCACAACAATATACATTCTTTTATAGAAATCAAAACAACCATACTCATTCAAAATTTAATTACATATTCTGATTTTGAAATCTCAAAATTCAACTTGAGATATGACCAAAATCATCACTCTTAGATCCTTACATCTTTCACAAGCTATATTTTGACTTCAAAACTGTGTTAGAACATCAAATGTATGTTAACAATTACAATCTGTGTTCAAACCCTTTGAAAATTTCTGAAGACACTTCGAATGATGAGCAATCGAGATGATGATCCAACCACATGTTACCCACAATTATGTACCCGAAAAACTATTGAAACCAAAGTAAAAGTTTAAACAACGTATTCGCGTCAGATTCTTTGGCATTTATTAGCAAAAATAACTTTGCGACTCCTATTCAAAGTAGCCAGTTTTGTCACAGCTCTAGCAAGTCAACTTCAACTTTTCAGTCAGACTAACCTTATTATAACCTTGAGATATACACCATCGTTACCAGGAAACCTTTTACATTCCACCACATTATTAGCAGATGTACCAACAACTTCATTACCCTTTGACTTTAGCCTCTCCAAAAAGTCATTATAATTATTCATTGAAACCCCATCATTTACTCATTCGCTTCTTGTAATGAGAATTGCCATACGAATCATTGGGAATTAGCAATCAGTATTTTGAAACCTCGCAGCATGTCTACGCCAACAGTTATATGTGTATATATAACGTCTATCTTCTGGACTTAATTTGAATGTGAAGTTTCTGAAAAATACTCCGAACTACAAATTGATTCTCCAAAAAAAAAAAATGATGATGAAGCAGCAAAAACTATAAACGACTTTAAACGGTAAAATCTGGATGATAATGATGAAGTGTGCTGGCAAAGCGCAGAAAAATAGAAGTTTTGGAACTGGGAAACGGATTGAGCAAAGTAGGAAGGAGGCTGTGGACAAATTAAAAAGACTGAACCTGACTTCAAAGGATCCAAATGATTCAGTACCTGCTGAAGTCATTAACGAATACCTTGCTCCTGACTCTAAACCCCTGCAGACAATATTCTTCATCATCCTCTGATATTAGAAATTCTAAAATATCATCATATCTTTCATTATAAATATCCTCCATATTTCTGAAGATATTTTCTTAATTTTTCTTATTTGAAATCATTTACCTCTTCGCGCTATCTGTATTACATCATAAAAGAAACTATTTTAGTTTCTAAATTCTGAAACATTCAAGTTTAAAATAGGAATATTTTGAAGTAGTGTTGGGAACTGAAGCATGAATTAGTATAATATAATGACACTTGATCAATGTGATTATATTACAGTAAGTCATGCTGAGTTTCTAAATGCAATGTGATGATTCACAGATCATAACATCATCATGTGCCATGTTATACGACTCTTGTATTCTACTTAACCTCTAAAATATCAAGAAAATATTTCTTGATGATTCGGCCTTTTCCAAGGTATTCTAGTAATTTGACAAGTCAAGATTATGCCATCACAATTTCCTTCCTAGAACATTAACAATGTTCATTCCGAAATTCATATCTGTGAATTCTGGACCATTACAAGCGGTGCTTAATCACAAGAAGAAGAAACAAAATGACAAAAATCCGAAATAGAAATTGGGGTATAAATTGCAGCAAATAAAAGAGAGCATTAACTGTGAATGATAATGATTATAGAAGACAGAAACAGAGACTTTGAAATATAAGGGAACATATAAAGCCCAACAACAAACCAGAAATTATAAACCATATATATCGATGCATATAGCAATATAAAGACACGGGAGAACTAGAAACACTATAAACCCAAGAGTATAGTAGAAGCAAATAGATTCTTCCGGCGGTAGATGAAAAAGAAGAATGACCGATATGAAAGTTAGAAGTATATCGAGAATCAGAACTGGATGGAGCATATTGATGAATACTTTAAAATATGAGTTGAGGGGGAAAGAATAGAAGGTGATGAAACATGACTAGGAACTTAGAAATCAACAGATTTAACTCACACAATGGCGGAATAAGTGAATCAAACCCTCTAGTGAATAGGTTAAGTTTTTTTTTTGATTAATTTAGTCAAACCACAACTAAATCAAGTGTGATTTGATCAACACCTAGAACTATTATTCACCACCTGGGTGATTTGGACTGAGAGAGAATCGGAGGGGCTCACTAGATCTGAGTGTGTGTAACAAATGAGAGGCTTAACCTAAAATGAAGAACATAAGACTTTATATACCCCTGCTGTTGACTCACCCATACGATTCATTCATCACACGTACGAGTTGGCTTCCTCAGCCGTACGGGTGATCACTCACTCGTGTCTTCTCATTTAGGTTGTAATTGTGACTTAGCTCAGCATCAACCGTGCGTATGAGCCTGTCAGCCGTACTAGTGAGGCTTCACTCGTACGTCTGACTAAGTCTAACATAGTCAAACATCTAAATCTTGTTCCTGTAACCACATACAAACAAGGATAGGATAATAACGAGCAATCATGGTGGCCTGTAAATTGTTGTACCTGCAATGGACGTGGGTAGATGTCTAGGGACTTGCATAAAATGCATCAACAGAAGGTGTGAGTTGTAAGGAAATGAAGGAGGTGAATTTATAAGAAAATCTCCGACAGAACAATTAAAATGGACGATCGCATTTAAAGCGGATCCTAATTCCCTTGATTACCGGAGAGTCAAATCTTATTAAGAAGATTTTCTTCAAATCCCTTGAAATCTGGGAATCAATCATATCTACGTCAAATGATAAGATGAATCTACACTTACTCATTTCACTCTTCTATGTTAGCTTCATTCGTACTCTTCATATAAATGGATTGTTTATCCAAATTATTCGCTGATGATAAAACTCTAATTTTCAGCCCGTATGCATCATGAAAACATACTTATTATCATTCACGGCCTTTACACTCAAATTTCGGGACGAAATTTCTTTAACGGGTAGGTACTGTGACAACCCGGAAATTTCCAACCAAATTTAAACTTTAATCTTTATATGTTTCTGACACGATAAGCAATATTTGTTAAGTTAAATTTCAAGAATTTTAAACTATGTTCATACATTCATTCAACCTCGACCAAGTTCCAACGATTCATGAACCATTAAACGAATATGATTATATATGTATATGTGTATATATATTATAACTTGAAACGTAAACAAAATATTAGATTAAATACTTTATATGATTGTATCTGTTTCAAAATGTTTATCAATGGAATTAGAAGATAAGATCAAATGATTGAATTATCAGATATATTGAATTATGATTACAAGTCTCTGTTGAAAGGCCCACGTTGATTTGAGAAATCTTTCCATTTTAACAATATTCGGAAAATGGTAAAGTGATTTATAAATAAGAACAAATTGTCAATCATTGAGAACTAGACAAAGGATAGTGGAAGATTGAATCTCATAAAGACTCGATTGATCTATTTAGTTTCAAACGTACAAAAACGTTTTCAGTTTAAAAAGAACTTTATTATTAAAACGTATATAACTTTTATAAATATCTAGAACCACTTTTGACAACTCATTACTTAACTAGTATGATAAAGATAACGATATTTATATTTTATTTTATTAAATATATATAACGATTTAAATTAATATTATATATATTTATACGCGTATTATACGTACATAGTTTTATACTTTTACTATACTTAAACTTTACCTTTACTTTATTTTTACTTTACTTTAACTTTAATAATTCACTTTAATAATTCATACTTTAATAATTCACTTTAATAATTCAAAAATCTATTATAAATAGAATTCAATAGGTTTCATTATTTCATAGAAACTTGAAAATATTTTTCTCTAAACTCTCTCAATCGATTTACATATATATATTTACTCTGTATTATTTCAAGATATTATTAGTATACATAAAATATTACGATGGAGTGTTGTCCGAGTGGTTTCGAAATTTTTTTTTGAGTAGGATAGGATTAAGGAAATTATGGGTTATAGCTATGGAGGTGATTGAGTATGGTTCATGGGTATGCTCGTGAGGTCAATATAGTGTTTATCATTTCCGTTGCGTCTACGTACCTTTCCTGCAAAATTGAATCTCAATATTGATACGTGAGTACTCATAATTTAACTTTTATATACTAATAGTGTATCCCTGACTAGTGCTCGAGTATTTAGGATTATGCATGCTTGTACTTTTGATATTGTCCTTAGACAGGTTAGGTTGAATCTTGAATTAGTTACACTTGCAGTTGAGATAAGGTATAAGATATGCATGTCCTTGGAAAGCTAGCGAAAAATTAAGAACTTTTTCTTTAGATATCGAATGGTTTCGATGAACGGATTAGAAGTTATAATCAATTGAATTTTCGATATTTTTATTAAAAATGATTATTATTATCGTCGTTTTTATCATCGTTCTAGTTTTATCTTATTATTATGATT